>NC_060188.1:344855-421104 GCF_021184085.1 Oncorhynchus gorbuscha
AGATGAGATGGGTTGCTGGTAGCTGAAGGATGGGATTCAGAGATAGATGAGATGGGTTGCTGGTAGCTGAAGGATGGGATTCAGAAATAGATGAGATGGGTTGCTGGTAGCTGAAGGATGGGATTCAGAGATAGATGAGAGGGGTTGCTGGTAGCTGAAAGATGGGATTCAGAGATAGATGAGAGGGGTTGCTGGTAGCTGAAGGATGGGATTCAGAGATAGATGGGAGGGGTTGATGGTAGCTGAAGGATGGGATTCAGAGATAGATGAGATGGGTTGATGGTAGCTGAAGGATGGGATTCAGAGATAGATGGGAGGGGTTGATGGTAGCTGAAGGATGGGATTCAGAGATAGATGAGAGGGGTTGCTGGTAGCTGAAGGATGGGATTCAGAGAGAGATGAGAGGGGTTGATGGTAGCTGAAGGGTGGGATTCAGAGATAGATGAGAGGGGTTGCTGGTAGCTGAAGGATGGGATTCAGAGATAGATGAGAGGGGTTGATGGTAGCTGAAGGATGGGATTCAGAGATAGATGAGATGGGTTGCTGGTAGCTGAAGGATGGGATTCAGAGAGATGAGATGGGTTGCTGGTAGCTGAAGGATGGGATTCAGAGATAGATGAGATGGGTTGCTGGTAGCTGAAGGATGGGATTCAGAAATAGATGAGATGGGTTGCTGGTAGCTGAAAGATGGGATTCAGAGATAGATGAGAGGGGTTGCTGGTAGCTGAAGGATGGGATTCAGAGATAGATGGGAGGGGTTGATGGTAGCTGAAGGATGGGATTCAGAGATAGATGAGATGGGTTGATGGTAGCTGAAGGATGGGATTCAGAGATAGATGAGAGGGGTTGCTGGTAGCTGAAGGGTGGGATTCAGAGATAGATGAGAGGGGTTGCTGGTAGCTGAAGGATGGGATTCAGAGATAGATGAGAGGGGTTGCTGGTAGCTGAAGGATGGGATTCAGAGATAGATGAGAGGGGTTGCTGGTAGCTGAAGGATGGGATTCAGAGATAGATGAGATGGGTTGCTGGTAGCTGAAGGGTGGGATTCAGAGATAGATGAGAGGGGTTGCTGGTAGCTGAAGGATGGGATTCAGAGATAGATGAGAGTGGTTGCTGGTAGCTGAAGGATGGGATTCAGAGAGATGAGAGGGGTTGCTGGTAGCTGAAGGATGGGATTCAGAGATAGATGAGAGGGGTTGCTGGTAGCTGAAGGGTGGGATTCAGAGATAGATGGGAGGGGTCGTTGGTAGCTGAAGGATGGGATTCATTTTTTTTTAAAGATAGCTTTTGTAAAATACATGGTGTCTGTACATTTATATAGTATACTATCAGCTGTACATTTATATAGTATACTATCAGCTGGAAGTAGAAGCCTAAGTGTTGTTGTCCATTAGTTGACTCCAATTAGGGGAGGGATGTTAGGGTTAGGGGAATATTATAAAGGGATATATATATATATCTTCATATTTGGGGGATAGGAAATGATGCAGACAATTACATGGATGTAATCTACAATCTATCTGCACTACTGAAGCTGATCTACCCCTTAAAAAATGTAAAAATGAAGACAATTCAATTAAAACTTTGTGAAAATGTTCCCCATACTTGCACCAAAGTGATAAAACCAGTATGTATTACTATTCCTTGTTGGATTCCCTTCTCAAAGCAAATAACACTATTTATCAGAAAATAACATGTTTCCTTTTCATTATGAGTAGATCCATCCTCTCTCCTCTGTTCTGTGATAACTGGGATAAGCTGCATTTGTCACACAGCCAGGAGTGGTGGTTGCTGAGTCAAGCGCAGAGAGCAGAGGAAAATGAGGGAAACCAAACTTTATTGCGGTATCCACAATTAACGCCAAAAACAACAGGAGAAGACAAAAGTGTCCAACCCAAAACTGGGCACAAACAGACAGGGAACACAACACGCAACCAACCTAGACTAACAGAAAACAAGCACAAACAGACAGGGAACACAACACGCAACCAACCTAGACTAACAGAAAACAAGCACAAACAGACAGGGAACACAACACGCAACCAACCTAGACTAACAGAAAACAAGCACAAACAGACAGGGAACACAACACGCAACCAACCTAGACTAACAGAAAACAAGCACAAACAGACAGGGAACACAACACGCAACCAACCTAGACTAACAGAAAACAAGCACAAACAGACAGGGAACACAACACGCAACCAACCTAGACTAACAGAAAACAAGCACAAACAGACAGGGAACACAACACGCAACCAACCTAGACTAACAGAAAACAAGCACAAACAGACAGGGAACACAACACGCAACCAACCTAGACTAACAGAAAACAAGCACAAACAGACAGGGAACACAACACGCAACCAACCTAGACTAACAGAAAACAAGCACAAACAGACAGGGAACACAACACGCAACCAACCTAGACTAACAGAAAACAAGCACAAACAGACAGGGAACACAACACGCAACCAACCTAGACTAACAGAAAACAAGCACAAACAGACAGGGAACACAACACGCAACCAACCTAGACTAACAGAAAACAAGCACAAACAGACAGGGAACACAACACGCAACCAACCTAGACTAACAGAAAACAAGCACAAACAGACAGGGAACACAACACGCAACCAACCTAGACTAACAGAAAACAAGCACAAACAGACAGGGAACACAACACGCAACCAACCTAGACTAACAGAAAACAAGCACAAACAGACAGAGAACACAACACGCAACCAACCTAGACTAACAGAAAACAAGCACAAACAGACAGGGAACACAACACGCAACCAACCTAGACTAACAGAAAACAAGCACAAACAGACAGGGAACACAACACGCAACCAACCTAGACTAACAGAAAACAAGCACAAACAGACAGAGAACACAACACGCAACCAACCTAGACTAACAGAAAACAAGCACAAAGCAGGTGGGCCGAACAGGCTTAAATAGTCCTGAACCAAAACTCAAATAAGAAACAGGTGCAAACAATAAGACATAACAAACAGAAAAGGAAAAGGGGCGGCTAGTAGACCGGCGAGTGCCGCCCGAACACTGCGGCCCCATCTTCCGGCAGGGCAGGCGGAGGGGCAAGTTTTGGGGCGAGAGCCAGACCCGGTCCCCCGGTGCGAACATGGGGGCCTCAGTGCGGTGACGGTCAGCGCTCCTCTTCTGCCGTCTACCAGCTTGTTTAAGTGATTCCCGGATGGCTCTCCAGGTCTCCTTCGAGCGCTGCCCCCATTGCTCTATCGCAGAAGCTTCGGTCTGGCTCTGATGCCATGGGGCCAGGACCGGCTGGTAGCCCAATACGCACTAGAAAGGTGACATGTTAGTGGAGGAGTGGCGGAGTGATTTCTGAGCCACCTCCGCACATGGGACGTACCTCGCCCATTCACCTGGCCGGTCCTGGCAATATGACCGCAGAAACCTACCCACATCCTGGTTCACTTTCTCCACCTGCCCATTACTCTCTGGGTGAAAACCCAAGGTCAGGCTGATCGAGACCCCCAGACGCTCCGTAAACGCAACGGGATGAGAGGGCAGGACATAGAAAACCGATCTACAACGACCAGGAACGTGGTGTTCCCCTGAGACGAGGGAAGGTCGGTGAGAAAATCCACAGACAAAATGCAACCAAGGCCGTTGTGGAACCGGGAGGGGCTGTAACTTCCCTCTAGGCAGGTGTCTAGGAACTCTGCTCTGAGCGCACATCGAGCAGGAGGAGACATAAAAGCTCACGTCCTTGGTCAAAGTGGGCCACCAGTACTTCCTCCTAAGACCCCACACTGTCCTCTCAATACCAGGATGACCCGAAGAGGGTAGCGTATGGGCCCATCGAATCAAATGATCACGAACACCAAGCGGCACATACTGAACACCCGCTGGACACTGAGGAGGTGTAGGTTCCAACCCACTCGATTTCCGCGTCCACCTCCCATACCACCGGTGCTACCAGACATGAAGCTGGAAGGATGGGAGTAGGATCGATGGACCGCTCCTCGGTGTCATAGAGACGGGACAGCGCGTCGGCCTTACTATTAAGGGAGCCTGGCCAATAGGAGATCGTGAACCGAAATCTGGTCAAACACTGGCCCCACCTGGCCTGACGCGGATTCAATCTCCTCGCTGCCCTGATATACTCCAGATTGCGATGGTCAGTCCAGATGAGGAAAGGGTGCTGGGTCCCCTCAAGCCAATGTCTCCACACCTTCAGAGCTTTTACCACAGCTAACAACTCCCGGTCCCCCACGTCATAGTTCCGCTCTGCCGGACCGAGCTTCCTCGAAAAGAAACCCAAGCGCTGTGACAGCACGGCTCCAACCCCAGCCTCGGACGCGACCACCTCCATTAGAAACGCCAAAGAGGGGTCTGGATGAGCCAGCACAGGAGCGCTGTGACAGCACGGCTCCAACACCAGCCTCGGACACGTCCACCTCCACTAGGAACGCCAAAGAGGGGTCCGGATGAGCCAGCACGGGAGCGCTGTGACAGCACGGCTCCAACCCCAGCCTCGGACCGTCCACCTCCACTAGGAACGCCAAAGAGGGGTCCGGATGAGCCAGCACGGGAGCGCTGTGACAGCACGGCTCCAACCCCAGCCTCGGACCGTCCACCTCCACTAGGAACGCCAAAGAGGGATCCGGATGAGCCAGCACGGGAGCGCTGTGACAGCACGGCTCCAACACCAGCCTCGCACATGTCCACCTCCACTAGGAACGCCAAAGAGGGGTCCGGATTAGCCAGCACGGGAGCGCTGTGACAGCACGGCTCCAACCCCAGCCTCGGACCGTCCACCTCCACTAGGAACGCCAAAGAGGGGTCTGGATGAGCCAGCACGGGAGCGCTGTGACAGCACGGCTCCAACCCCAGCCTCGGAGCTGCCACCTGACCAAAACCCCCGGTAGTAATTGGCAAACCCTAAAAACCGCTGCACCTCCTTTACCGTGGTCGGAGTCGGACCAATTACGCACGGCTGTAACGAGGTCACACTCCATCACCACCCCAGAGGTGGAAATGCGCTAATCTAGGAAGGAAACGGCTTGTTTGGAGAACACATTATTCCCGTAATAACATACTGGATATTACATTAGAGTTAACATTATATTACAATAAGGATATACATGATATTACATTAGAGTAATGTTAACATTATAATACAATAAGCTTATACATGATATTACATTAGAATAACGTATACGTGATATGCATTATTACACTCAAAACAATGCTGGGTTGTTTGGTTGACCCAGCTGGGTTTCAGGCGTTGGGTCACTTAGTTAGGATGTATTCTATAAAAAGAGCAAAGTTGGGTTGTTTATGCTGTGCTATTGATATATGACCCAGCAGGTCAGATCAGAAGACTGGAGACGTAGGGGCGTGGCTTTAACATAGTTGTTTTTAGCCACCTGTGAGAGTAAAAGTCATTTATCTTTTCTGTTGTATAGTTATCACATGTTAAGGTTGAACATTGACATTTTTTGTAGCTTCACTGAGGCTTACAGATGTGTATGAGTTCCCTAAAAACCTATGAAATCCAATTGTTGAAATAGAACCACCTTATTGTAATGTGTCATGAAACATCTTCATATTCTAGAATAATGTGTAAAATGCTTGTCACGCCCGACCGCAAAGATCCTTTATATTCTCTATTTTGGTTAGGTTGGGGTGTGACTAGGGTGGGTTATCTAGGCTGTTTTATTTCTATGTTGGCCTGGTATGGTTCCCAATCAGAGGCAGCTGTTTAGCGTTGTCTCTGATTGGGGGATCATATTTAGGCAGCCATTTCCCCACTGTGTTTTGTGGGATCTTGTGTTTGTGTTGTTGCCTGTGAGCACTCCAGAACGTCACGTTTCGTTTATTCTTCATTGTTTTTTGTGCGGTTCACTTCAAAAAAATATCAAACCGATTTCACGCTGCGCTTTGGTCCGAGTGTTATTACGACGATCGTGACAATGCTAAACTTTTAAAGGAACATTTAAATGTGCAGCATGTTAACATGATGACTGTGGCCAATAAGATCGATCTGAAAGCCACACATCTAATAAGCCACAACTCCTGAAAATAACCTAAGGATTACATTCAAAAAGACCCAGCTACGAGGTCAAACCAACATTAAAGTAAAAAACACCCAACTGATGGTTAAGTTAGCCCATGTTTGGGTAAGGCCAACAACTGGCTCAATCCAACTGGCTGGATAAGGCCAACAACCCAACATGCATTCACTCAATCCAACTGTCTGGATAAGGCCAACAACCCAACATGCATTCACTCAATCCAACTGGCTGGATAAGGCCAACAACCCAACATGCATTCACTCAATCCAACTGGCTGGATAAGGCCAACAACCCAACATGCATTCACTCAATCCAACTGGCTGGATAAGGCCAACAACCCAACATGCATTCACATGCATTCACTCAATCCAACTGGCTGGGTCAAAACAACCCTGTGAATGATCTGTCCAATATCTACCCAGCGCTGTGTTACCAAAGAACGCAAATTGGATTGTTTTTAAAGCCAGCATTTTTTTTGAGTTTACTGTATCACCCAGAGAGATAATTATCTGCACAGTCAATAACATTAGCTTGACATTAGCATAATTCATCTTTAATCCTATTATTGTGTTGTAAATAACATTCAACAGGCAATCCTCCACTGCATGAACTGTGCCTGAGGAAAGTCTGATATAGGCAAGGGATGCTCCAAACTTCTGATGCCAACAGCGATTAATTAACGGAGCAGGTCTTTAAGCAGAGCTATTGTACTACAGTAGTCCCACTACCTGAGAGATGCAGCCGAGTTGCTATGGTAACGGAGTCAGGTTCTATTCTTGTTGCAGGTTCTTTGTTTGCTTGTCTCTTTCTCATTCCCTGTACTCACATTCATGTATAAACACACACAAACGGGCACACAAATGGCTTCGCGCACACACACACACACACACACACACACACACACACACACACACACACACACACACACACACACACACACACACACACACACACACACACACACACACACACACACACACACACACACACACACACACACACACACACACACACACACATACACAGAGATACGTTATTATGTTTCAAGTGTTGACTGATTGAAAATGAAACACACGTTTTTTCCCCATAGTATGCTAGCTACAATGGTAACGTCAACCCAGCCTAGCCTAGCTTGCTCTTCAGTACAAGCTAGCTTGACTTGCTTTAAAGTTAGAGAAACAATTTAAGGAAAAAGTAACTAATGAAAACATGTCTTATTATCACCTAAAACAATATATTTATCCTGTCTTTAATGAAAAGGTCATATTTTGCAATCTCCCAAAATAATGGGATCTCTTATGAGAGACAGCCACTCCTCCATCTTGCCTTGTGACCTGTCCTGTCAGTAGCGGGGCAAGACTCCGTGAAGATGACGTACGGCGTAATGAAATACGTCACGATGTCAACGGGGCAGAAGAATATCAGGATCCCAACAATGTACTATCTGGTCTTTCCTGTTATCTCCCATCAATGTACTATCTAGTCTTTCCTGTTATCTCCCATCAATGTACTATCTGGTCTTTCCTGTTATCTAGTCTTTCCTGTTATCTCCCATCAATGTACTATCTGGTCTTTCCTGTTATCTCCCATCAATGTACTATCTAGTCTTTCCTGTTATCTCCCATCAATGTACTATCTAGTCTTTCCTGTTATCTCCCATCAATGTACTATCTGGTCTTTCCTGTTATCTCCCATCAATGTACTATCTAGTCTGTCCTGTTATCTCCCATCAATGTACTATCTAGTCTGTCCTGTTATCTCCCATCAATGTACTATATAGTCTTTCCTGTTATCTCCCATCAATGTACTATCTAGTCTTTCCTGTTATCTCCCATCAATGTACTATCTAGTCTTTCCTGTTATCTCCCATCAATGTACTATCTAGTCTTTCCTGTTATCTCCCAACAATGTACTATCTGGTCTTTCCTGTTATCTCCCATCAATGTACTATCTAGTCTTTGCTGTTATCTCCCATCAATGTACTATCTAGTCTTTCCTGTTATCTCCCATCAATGTACTATCTAGTCTTTCCTGTTATCTCCCATCAATGTACTATCTAGTCTTTCCTGTTATCTCCCATCAATGTACTATCTAGTCTTTCCTGTTATCTCCCATCAATGTACTATCTAGTCTTTCCTGTTATCTCCCATCAATGTACTATCTAGTCTTTCCTGTTATCTCCCATCAATGTACTATCTAGTCTTTCCTGTTATCTAGGCCTTCCTGTTATCTCCCATCAATGTACTATCTAGTCTTTCCTGTTATCTCCCATCAATGTACTATCTAGTCTTTCCTGTTATCTCCCATCAATGTACTATCTAGTCTTTCCTGTTATCTCCCATCAATGTACTATCTAGTCTTTCCTGTTATCTAGTCCTTCCTGTTATCTCCCATCAATGTACTATCTAGTCTTTCCTGTTATCTCCCATCAATGTACTATCTAGTCTTTCCTGTTATCTCCCATCAATGTACTATCTAGTCTTTCCTGTTATCTCCCATCAATGTACTATCTAGTCTTTCCTGTTATCTCCCATCAATGTACTATCTAGTCTTTCAAATCAAATCAAATCAAATCAAATTTTATTTGTCACATACACATGGTTAGCAGATGTTAATGCGAGTGTAGCGAAATGCTTGTGCTTCTAGTTCCGACAATGCAGTGATAACCAACAAGTAATCTAACTAACAATTCCAAAACTACTGTCTTATACACAGTGTAAGGGGATAAGGAACATGTACATAAGGATATATGAATGAGTGATGGTACAGAGCAGCATACAGTAGATGGTATCGAGTACAGTATATACATATGAGATGAGTGTGTAGACAAAGTAAACAAAGTGGCATAGTTAAAGTGGCTAGTGATACATGTGTTACATAAGGATGCAGTCGATGATGTAGAGTACAGTATATACATATGCATATGAGATGAATAATGTAGGGTAAGTAACATTATTACATTACATTTACATTTAAGTCATTTAGCATAAGGTAGCATTGTTTAAAGTGGCTAGTGATATATTTACATCATTTCCCATCAATTCCCATTATTAAAATGGCTGGAGTTGGGTCAGTGTCAATGACAGTGTGTTGGCAGCAGCCACTCAGTGTTAGTGGTGGCTGTTTAACAGTCTGATGGCCTTGAGATAGAAGCTGTTTTTCAGTCTCTCGGTCCCAGCTTTGATGCACCTGTACTGACCTCGCCTTCTGGATGATAGCGGGGTGAACAGGCAGTGGTTCGGGTGGTTGATGTCCTTGATGATCTTTATGGCCTTCCTGTAACAACGGGTGGTGTAGGTGTCCTGGAGGGCAGGTAGTTTGCCCCCGGTGATGCGTTGTGCAGTCCTCACTACCCTCTGGAGAGCCAATGTACTATCTAGTCTTTCCTGTTATCTCCCATCAATGTACTATCTAGTCTTTCCTGTTATCTCCCATCAATGTACTATCTAGTCTTTCCTGTTATCTCCCATCAATGTACTATCTAGTCTTTCCTGTTATCTAGTCCTTCCTGTTATCTCCCATCCATGTACTATCTAGTCTTTCCTGTTATCTCCCATCAATGTACTATCTAGTCTTTCCTGTTATCTCCCATCAATGTACTATCTAGTCTTTCCTGTTATCTCCAATCAATGTACTATCTAGTCTTTCCTGTTATCTAGTCTTTCCTGTTAACTCCCATCAATGTACTATCTAGTCTTTCCTGTTATCTCCCATCAATGTACTATCTAGTCTTTCCTGTTATCTAGTCTTTCCTGTTATCTCCCATCAATGTACTATCTAGTCTTTCCTGTTATCTAGTCTTTCCTGTTATCTCCCATCAATGTACTATCGAGAACGGTTTCTATCAGGACACAGTGGAAACTAGAATGGTTTCTATCAGGGTACATTGGTAACTAGAATCCTCTCTTCTCAACCTGCTCTCCTCTCCTCCTCTCTCATCCTCTCCCCTCCTCTCCCCTCCTCTGCTCTCCCCTGCTCTCCCTTCTCATCCTCTCCCCTGCTATCCTCTCTCATCCTCTCCCCTCCTCTCCCCTCCTCTGCTCTCCCCTGCTCTCCCTTCTCATCCTCTCCCCTGCTATCCTCTCTCATCCTCTCCTCTCCCATCCTCTCCTCTCCTCTCTCCTCTCCTCTCCCCTCCTCTCCCCTGCTCTCCCCTCCTCTCCTCTCAACAGCCACTACATGCAGCCTGCTCCAGACTGATTGTTTGTTTATGGTCTCTGTGTGTGTGTGTGTGTGTGTGTGTGTGTGTGTGTGTGTGTGTGTGTGTGTGTGTGTGTGTGTGTGTGTGTGTGTGTGTGTGTGTGTGTGTGTGTGTGTGTGTGTGTGTGTGTGTGTGTGTGTGTGTGTGTGTGTGTGTGTGTGCATGTGTGTGTGTGTGTGTGTGCATTAGAGAAAAGCTTTGACGAGAATATTGGTAATAATTAATCACTATGTATCCTATCATTAATCACTATGTATCCTATCATTGAATCACAATGTATCCTATCATGAATCACCATGTATCCTATCACGAATCACTATGTATCCTATCATTAATCACTATGTATCCTATTATTAATCACTATGTATCCTATCATTAATCACCGTGTATCCTATCATTAATCACTATGTATCCTATCATTAATCACTGTGTATCCTATCATTAATCACTATGTATCCTATCATGAATCACCATGTATCCTATCACGAATCACTATGTATCCTATCATTAATCACCGTGTATCCTATCATGAATCACTATGTATCCTATTATTAATCACTATGTATCCTATCATTAATCACCGTGTATCCTATCATTAATCACTATGTATCCTATCATTAATCACTATGTATCCTATCATTAATCACTATGTATCCTATCATTAATCACTATGTATCCTATCATTAATCACTATGTATCCTATCATTAATCACTAGTGTATCCTATCATTAATCACTATGTATCCTATCATTAATCACCGTGTATCCTATCATTAATCACTATGTATCCTATCATTAATCACCGTGTATCCTATCATTAATCACTATGTATCCTATCATTAATCACCGTGTATCCTATCATTAATCACTATGTATCCTATCATTAATCACTATGTATCCTATCATTAATCACCGTGTATCCTACCATTAATCATGATGTATCCTATCATTAATCACTATGTATCCTATCATTAATCACTATGTATCCTATCATTAATCACTATGTATCCTATCATTAATCACTATGTATCCTATCATTAATCACTATGTATCCTATCATTAATCACTATGTATCCTATCATTAATCACTATGTATCCAATCATTAATCACTATGTATCCTATCATTAATCACTATGTATCCTATCATTAAGATAGACGTTTTATAAACTCATTCAAATTTGAAAATAGCTAAAGAATGTTGACGTTTGGAATACGGATATCAATAACCAGGAGGTTAACTAAAGAGATTATGATAAGGTTCTCTCTATCAGAGGGTGGACGTGTGTGTGTGTGTGTGTGTGTGTGTGTGTGTGTGTGTGTGTGTGTGTGTGTGTGTGTGTGTGTGTGTGTGTGTGTGTGTGTGTGTGTGTGTGTGTGTGTGTGTGTGTGTGTGTGTGTGTGTGTGTGTGTGTGTGTGTGTGTGTGTGTGTGTGTGTGGCTTCCTCATATGATATATTATATTCATGGACAGCCTTATCTCTACCAAGTAGAGAGAAAACGTTCCCCCCCAACAATTAATTTATGTTTTCCTGATTAGTTACATTTTAGATGTTTAATTACACCTAGGATGTGTCCCAAACACCACCCTTTTCCCTTGATAGTGCACCAGAGCCCTGGTCAAAATGTAGTGCACTACAAAGGGAATATCTGGGATACAGCCCTATTCTCCTCCATCCTCCATTCATCCATTATGTTCCTTTCAGACAAAGAGCAAAGCTTGTCTCAACACCAACAACACATAGCAGATAAATGATGTTGATAAACATGGTTTAATAACAGCTGGGTCAGAACTCTATGGTTAGTCTAGTGATGATGATAAACATGGTTTAATAACAGCTGGGTCAGAACTCTATGGTTAGTCTAGTGATGATGATAAACATGGTTTAATAACAGCTGGGTCAGAACTCTATGGTTAGTCTAGTGATGATGATAAACATGGTTTAATAACAGCTGGGTCAGAACTCTATGGTTAGTCTAGTGATGATGGTAAACATGGTTTAATAACAGCTGGGTCAGAACTCTATGGTTAGTCTAGTGATGATGATAAACATGGTTTAATAACAGCTGGGTCAGAACTCTATGGTTAGTCTAGTGATGATGATAGACATGGTTTAATAACAGCTGGGTCAGAACTCTATGGTTAGTCTAGTGATGATGATGATGATGATGATGATGGTAAACATGGTTTAATAACAGCTGGGTCAGAACTCTATGGTTAGTCTAGTGATGATCATAGACATGGTTTAATAACAGCTGGATCAGAACTCTATGGTTAGTCTAGTGATGATGATAAACATGGTTTAATAACAGCTGGGTCAGAACTCTATGGTTAGTCTAGTGATGATGATAAACATGGTTTAATAACAGCTGGGTCAGAACTCTATGGTTAGTCTAGTGATGATGATAAACATGGTTTAATAACAGCTGGGTCAGAACTCTATGGTTAGTCTAGTGATGATGGTAACCATGGTTTAATAACAGCTGGGTCAGAACTCTATGGTTAGTCTAGTGATGGTGATAAACATGGTTTAATAACAGATGGGTCAGAACTCTATGGTTAGTCTAGTGATGATGATGATGGTGATAAACATGGTTTAATAACAGCTGGGTCAGAACTCTATGGTTAGTCTAGTGATGATGATGATGGTGATAAACATGGTTTAATAACAGCTGGGTCAGAACTCTATGGTTAGTCTAGTGATGATCATAGACATGGTTTAATAACAGCTGGATCAGAACTCTATGGTTAGTCTAGTGATGATCATAGACATGGTTTAATAACAGCTGGATCAGAACTCTATGGTTAGTCTAGTGATGATGATGGTGATTAACATGGTTTAATAACAGCTGGATCAGAACTCTATGGTTAGTCTAGTGATGATGGTAAACATGGTTTAATAACAGCTGGATCAGAACTCTATGGTTAGTCTAGTGATGATGGTGAACATGGTTTAATCAGATGAGAAGGAGAATAGTCAGAATGCTTCATGTCTACAGTCTCATAATTTCAATGTTTGGTTCAGTCACAACAAGCTAACTAATAATCCACAATGAGATTGTAGTCTATTACATTGTGCTTCTCTATTGGTCTCTTCATTCTCCCTGTGTTGGAAGCAGCTCTGTCATGGTACCTCTGCTCTTGTTCTACATCTCTTCATTCTCCCTGTGTTGGAAGCAGCTCTGTCATGGTACCTCTGCTCCTGTTCTACATCTCTGTATTCTCCCTGTGTTCGAAGCAGCTCTGTCATGGTACCTCTGCTCCTGTTCTACATCTCTTCATTCTCCCTGTGTTGGAAGCAGCTCTGTCATGGTACCTCTGCTCTTGTTCTACATCTCTGTATTCTCCCTGTGTTGGAAGCAGCTCTGTCATGGTACCTCTGCTCCTGTTCTACATCTCTTCATTCTCCCTGTGTTGGAAGCAGCTCTGTCATGGTACCTCTGCTCCTGTTCTACATCTCTTCATTCTCCCTGTGTTGGAAGCAGCTCTGTCATGGTACCTCTGCTCCTGTTCTACATCTCTTCATTCTCCCTGTGTTGGAAGCAGCTCTGTCATGGTACCTCTGCTCCTGTTCTACATCTCTTCATTCTCCCTGTGTTGGAAGCAGCTCTGTCATGGTACCTCTGCTCTTGTTCTACATCTCTGTATTCTCCCTGTGTTGGAAGCAGCTCTGTCATGGTACCTCTGCTCCTGTTCTACATCTCTTCATTCTCCCTGTGTTGGAAGCAGCTCTGTCATGGTACCTCTGCTCCTGTTCTACATCTCTTCATTCTCCCTGTGTTGGAAGCAGCTCTGTCATGGTACCTCTGCTCCTGTTCTACATCTCTTCATTCTCCCTGTGTTGGAAGCAGCTCTGTCATGGTACCTCTGCTCCTGTTCTACATCTCTTCATTCTCCCTGTGTTGGAAGCAGCTCTGTCATGGTACCTCTGCTCCTGTTCTACATCTCTTCATTCTCCCTGTGTTGGAAGCAGCTCTGTCATGGTACCTCTGCTCCTGTTCTACATCTCTTCATTCTCCCTGTGTTGGAAGCAGCTCTGTCATGGTACCTCTGCTCCTGTTCTACATCTCTTCATTCTCCCTGTGTTGGAAGCAGCTCTGTCATGATACCTCTGCTCCTGTTCTACATCTCTTCATTCTCCCTGTGTTGGAAGCAGCTCTGTCATGGTACCTCTGCTCCTGTTCTACATCTCTTCATTCTCCCTGTGTTGGAAGCAGCTCTGTCATGGTACCTCTGCTCCTGTTCTACATCTCTTCATTCTCCCTGTGTTGGAAGCAGCTCTGTCATGGTACCTCTGCTCCTGTTCTACATCTCTTCATTCTCCCTGTGTTCGAAGCAGCTCTGTCATGGTACCTCTGCTCCTGTTCTACATCTCTTCATTCTCCCTGTGTTGGAAGCAGCTCTGTCATGGTACCTCTGCTCCTGTTCTACATCTCTGTATTCTCCCTGTGTTGGAAGCAGCTCTGTCATGGTACCTCTGCTCCTGTTCTACATCTCTTCATTCTCCCTGTGTTGGAAGCAGCTCTGTCATGGTACCTCTGCTTCTGTTCTACATCTCTGTATTCTCCCTGTGTTGGAAGCAGCTCTGTCATGGTACCTCTGCTCTGTTCTACATCTCTTCATTCTCCCTGTGTTGGAAGCAGCTCTGTCATGGTACCTCTGCTCTGTTCTACATCTCTTCATTCTCCCTGTGTTCGAAGCAGCTCTGTCATGGTACCTCTGCTCTGTTCTACATCTCTTCATTCTCCCTGTGTTGGAAGCAGCTCTGTCATGGTACCTCTGCTCTTGTTCTACATCTCTTCATTCTCCCTGTGTTGGAAGCAGCTCTGTCATGGTACCTCTGCTCCTGTTCTACATCTCTTCATTCTCCCTGTGTTGGAAGCAGCTCTGTCATGGTACCTCTGCTCCTGTTCTACATCTCTGTATTCTCCCTGTGTTGGAAGCAGCTCTGTCATGGTACCTCTGCTCTTGTTCTACATCTCTTCATTCTCCCTGTGTTGGAAGCAGCTCTGTCATGGTACCTCTGCTCCTGTTCTACATCTCTTCATTCTCCCTGTGTTGGAAGCAGCTCTGTCATGGTACCTCTGCTCCTGTTCTACATCTCTTCATTCTCTCCGCATGAGATGTTGTTGCACGTCTTCCTCCGTTGTACATCAGGCCTCTATTTCCCCCGTTCAGACTGTCACAGTGTGTCACCACATTTCCACACAGCGTCACACAGGGTCCAGAGACACAGGGGAGATTATAGAGATCTTCACGCAGGAGGTCTCTGCCATTTCATACTGGCTTTTCAATGAGAAAATCCTCCCTATTGCGTGCACAACAGTAGCCTCATGAATATATCTCCTTCCTCCTTCCTAGTACTAGTTATATATAGCCCCTACCCTCTCTATATATCTCCTCCTTCCTAGTACTAGTTATATATAACCCCTACCCTCTCTATATATCTCCTCCTTCCTAGTACTAGTTATAAATAGCCCCTACCCTCTCTATATATCTCCTCCTTCCTAGTACTAGTTATATATAGCCCCTACCCTCTCTATATATCTCCTCCTTCCTAGTACTAGTTATATATAGCCCCTACCCTCTCTATATATCTCCTCCTTCCTAGTACTAGTTATATATAGCCCCTACCCTCTCTATATATCTCCTCCTCCTAGTCCTAGTACTAGTTATATATAGCCCCTACACTCTCTATATATCTCCTCCTTCCTAGTACTAGTTATATATAGCCCCTACCCTCTCTATATATCTCCTCCTTCCTAGTATTAGTTATATATAGCCCCTAATATCTCCTCCTTCCTAGTACTAGTTATATATAGCCCCTACCCTCTCTATATATCTCCTCCTTCCTAGTACTAGTTATATATAGCCCCTACCCTCTCTATATATCTCCTCCTTCCTAGTACTAGTTATATATAGCCCCTACCCTCTCTATATATCTCCTCCTTCCTAGTACTAGTTATATATAGCCCCTACCCTCTCTATATATCTCCTCCTTCCTAGTACTAGTTATATATATCTCCTCCTTCCCCTACACTCTCTATATATCTCCTCCTTCCTAGTACTAGTTATATATAGCCCCTACACTCTCTATATATCTCCTCCTTCCTAGTACTAGTTATATATAGCCCCTACCCTCTCTATATATCTCCTCCTTCCTAGTATTAGTTATATATAGCCCCTACCCTCTCTATATATCTCCTACTTTCTCTGTCTCCAGTACTAGATATATTTCTCCGAGCCTCTCTCTCTATATCTCCTACCCTCTCTCTCTATATCCTCTACCCTCTCTCACTATCTCCTACCCTCTCTCACTATCTCCTACCCTCTCTCTACATCTCCTACCCTCTCTCACTATCTCCTACCCTCTCTCTATATCTCCTAGCCTCTCTCTCTATATCTCCTACCCTCTCTCACTATCTCCTACCCTCTCTCACTATCTCCTACCCTCTCTCTACATCTCCTACCCTCTCTCTATATCTCCTACCCTCTCTCTATATATCTCCTACCCTCTCTCACTATCTCCTACCCTCTCTCTATATCTCCTACCCTCTCTATCTCCAGTACTAGATATATATATATATTGTATCTACGACCCTCTTCATCTCCTCCTCACCAGTAGCCTGCTAGCTATGTATATGTATCTATCCATTCCTTCCCTAGCAGTTCTAGTTAAACCTCAGCATGCTTTGCTCAACTCCCTGGTGAACAACAACACCAAGACCATTGAGACATGTTGACAACAAGATGAAACCAAAACAACAACCAAATCCAGCAAGCAGAAAGTAATCAATAGACCGAGCTACGTTGTTCTGGTACACACACTTGAAGTCAGTAGTCTCTTAGCAGTGTAGTTTATATGGAATATGGTGCAATTTGGGACGCAACCCAGGTGTCTCTCTCAGACTGTTCATTACAGTGATTAAAACCTCCATGGTGGAAGGGTGATGTGTTGCTCTGCCACCCACACAGCTAGCAGAAGAGACAAGGGTAGAATAGACTCCCATGAAGCTCCTTACAACCCAGCAGAAGAGACAAGGGTAGAACAGACTCCTATGAACACAAACTTTGTTCCTGTTGTCCATGTTTACATTTACATTTACATTTAAGTCATTTAGCAGACGCTCTTATCCAGAGCGACTTACAAATTGGTGCATTCACCTTATGACATCCAGTGGAACAGTCACTTTATGATAGTGCATCTAAATCTTAAAGGGGGGGGGGAATACTTATCCTATCCTAGGTATTCCTTAAAGAGGTGGGGTTTCAGGTGTCTCCGGAAGGTGGTGATTGACTCCGCTGTCCTGGCGTCGTGAGGAAGTTTGTTCCACCATTGGGGGGCCAGAGCAGCGAACAGTTTTGACTGGGCTGAGCGGGAGCTGTACTTCCTCAGTGGTAGGGAGGCGAGCAGGCCAGAGGTGGATGAACGCAGTGCCCTTGTTTGGGTGTAGGGCCTGATCAGAGCCTGGAGGTACTGAGGTGCCGTTCCCCTCACAGCTCCGTAGGCAAGCACCATGGTCTTGTAGCGGATGCGAGCTTCAACTGGAAGCCAGTGGAGAGAACGGAGGAGCGGGGTGACGTGAGAGAACTTGGGAAGGTTGAACACCAGACGGGCTGCGGCGTTCTGGATGAGTTGAAGGGGTTTAATGGCACAGGCAGGGAGCCCAGCCAACAGCGAGTTGCAGTAATCCAGACGGGAGATGACAAGTGCCTGGATTAGGACCTGCGCCGCTTCCTGTGTGAGGCAGGGTCATACTCTGCGGATGTTGTAGAGCATGAACCTACAGGAACGGGCCACCGCCTTGATGTTGGTTGAGAACGACAGGGTGTTGTCCAGGATCACACCAAGGTTCTTAGCGCTCTGGGAGGAGGACACAATGGAGTTGTCAACCGTGATGGCGAGATCATGGAACGGGCAGTCCTTCCACGGGAGGAAGAGCAGCTCCGTCTTGCCGAGGTTCAGCTTGAGGTGGTGATCCGTCATCCACACTGATATGTCTGCCAGACATGCAGAGATGCGATTCGCCACCTGGTCATCAGAAGGGGGAAAGGAGAAGATTAGTTGTGTGTCGTCTGCATAGCAATGATAGGAGAGACCATGTGAGGTTATGACAGAGCCAAGTGACCTGGTGTATAGCGAGAATAGGAGAGGGCCTAGAACAGAGCCCTGGGGGACACCAGTGGTGAGAGCGCGTGGTGAGTGGACAGATTCTCGCCACGCCACCTGGTAGGAGCGACCTGTCAGGTAGGACGCAATCCAAGCGTGGGCCGTGCCGGAGATGCCCAACTCGGAGAGGGTGGAGAGGAGGATCTGATGGTTCACAGTATCGAAGGCAGCCGATAGATCTAGAAGGATGAGAGCAGAGGAGAGAGAGTTAGCTTTAGCAGTGCGGAGCGCCTCCGTGATACAGAGGAGAGCAGTCTCAGTTGAATGACTAGTCTTGAAACCTGACTGATTTGGATCAAGAAGGTCATTCAGAGAGAGATAGCGGGAGAGCTGGCCAAGGACGGCACGTTCAAGAGTTTTGGAGAGAAAAGAAAGAAGGGATACTGGTCTGTAATTGTTGACATCGGAGGGATCGAGTGTAGGTTTTTTCAGAAGGGGTGCAACTCTCGCTCTCTTGAAGACGGAAGGGACGTAGCCAGCGGTCAGTGATGAGTTGATGAGCGAGGTGAGGTAAGGGAGAAGGTCTCCGGAAATGGTCTGGAGAAGAGGGGAGGGGATAGGGTCAAGCGGGCAGGTTGTTGGGCGGCCGGCCGTCACAAGACGCGAGATTTCATCTGGAGAGAGAGGGGAGAAAGAGGTCAGAGCACAGGGTAGGGCAGTGTGAGCAGAACCAGCGGTTTCGTTTGACTTAGCAAAAGAGGATCGGATGTCGTCGACCTTCTTTTCAAAATGGTTGACGAAGTCGTCTGCAGAGAGGGAGGAGGGGGAGGGGGGGAGGATTCAGGAGGGAGGAGAAGGTGGCAAAGAGCTTCCTAGGGTTAGAGGCAGATGCTTGGAATTTAGCGTGGTAGAAAGTGGCTTTAGCAGCAGAGACAGAGGAGGAAAATGTAGAGAGGAGGGAGTGAAAGGATGCCAGGTCCGCAGGGAGGCGAGTTTTCCTCCATTTCCGCTCGGCTGCCCGGAGCCCTGTTCTGTGAGCTCGCAATGAGTCATCGAGCCACGGAGCGGGAGGGGAGGACCGAGCCGGCCTGGAGGATAGGGGACATAGAGAGTCAAAGGATGCAGAGAGGGAGGAGAGGAGGGTTGAGGAGGCAGAATCAGGAGATAGGTTGGAGAAGGTTTGAGCGGAGGGAAGAGATGATAGGATGGAAGAGGAGAGAGTAGCGGGGGAGAGAGAGCGAAGGTTGGGACGGCGCGATACCATCCGAGTAGGGGCAGTGTGGGAGGTGTTGGATGAGAGCGAGAGGGAAAAGGATACAAGGTAGTGGTTGGAGACTTGGAGGGGAGTTGCAATGAGGTTAGTGGAAGAACAGCATCTAGTAAAGATGAGGTCGAGCGTATTGCCTGCCTTGTGAGTAGGGGGGAAGGTGAGAGGGTGAGGTCAAAAGAGGAGAGGAGTGGAAAGAAGGAGGCAGAGAGGAATGAGTCAAAGGTAGACGTGGGGAGGTTAAAGTCGCCCAGAACTGTGAGAGGTGAGCCGTCCTCAGGAAAGGAGCTTATCAAGGCATCAAGCTCATTGATGAACTCTCCGAGGGAACCTGGAGGGCGATAAATGATAAGGATGTTAAGCTTGAAAGGGCTGGTAACTGTGACAGCATGGAATTCAAAGGAGGCGATAGACAGATGGGTAAGGGGAGAAAGAGAGAATGACCACTTGGGAGAGATGAGGATCCCGGTGCCACCACCCCGCTGACCAGAAGCTCTCGGGGTGTGCGAGAACACGTGGGCGGACGAAGAGAGAGCAGTAGGAGTAGCAGTGTTGTCTGTGGTGATCCATGTTTCCGTTAGTGCCAAGAAGTCGAGGGACTGGAGGGAGGCATAGGCTGAGATGAACTCTGCCTTGTTGACCGCAGATCGGCAATTCCAGAGGCTACTGGAGACCTGGAACTCCACGTGGGTCGTGCGTGCTGGGACCACCAGATTAGGGTGGCCGCGGCCACGCGGTGTGGAGCGTTTGTATGGTCTGTGCAGAGAGGAGAGAACAGGGATAAACAGACACATAGTTAACAGGCTACAGAAGAGGCTACGCTAATGCAAAGGAGATTGGAATGACAAGTGGACTACACGTCTCGAATGTTCAGAAAGTTAAGCTACGTAGCAAGAATCTTATTGACTAAAATGATTAAAATGATACAGTACTGCTGAAGTAGGCTAGCTGGCAGTGGGTGCGTTGTTGACACGACACTAATCAAGTCGTTCCGTTGAGTGTAATAGTTTCTACAGTGCTGCTATTCGGGGGCTAGCTGGCTAGCTAGTAGTGTTGTTTACGTTACGCTGCGTTAAAAGAACGACAATAGCTGGCTAGCTAACCTAGAAAATCGCTCTAGACTACACAATTATCTTTGATACAAAGACGGCTATGTAGCTAGCTATGTAGCTAGCTACGATCAAACAAATCAAACCGTTGTACTGTAATGAAATGAAATGAAAATCTGATACTACCTGTGAATGCGACCGGGTTGTTGAGTTCTATTCAGAAGACGTTGGCTAGCGCTGGCTAGCTGTTGGCTAGCTAGCAGAGTCTCCTACGTTAAGGACGACAAATAGCTGGCTAGCTAACCTCTGTAAATTAAGATAATCACTCTAAGACTACACACTCTAAACCTAAACAACACAATTATCTTGGAACGAAGATACGAAGACAGCAAAGACAGCTATGTAGCTAGCTAACACTACACTGATCAAGTCGTTCAGTTGAGTGTAATAGTTTTCCCAGTGCAGCTAATCAGTGGACGTTAGCTAGCTGGCTAGTGAAGACTACGTTAGGACGGCGAAATACGATAATTACGCAATTATCTTTGATACAAAGACGGCTATGTAGCTAGCTGAGAAGAAATTGCTAAGATTAGACAAATCAAACCGTTGTGCTATAATGAAATATAATGAAATGTAAAAAGTTATACTACCTACGGGAGCGAAGCGCCGATGCGACCACTCGCTCCAAACCGGAGCGAGTGGTAGAAGCAGAGCCATGTAGAAGCAGAGCCATGTTGTTCCTGTTGTCCTTGTTGTCCATGTTGTTCCTGTTGTCCTTGTTGTCCCTGTTGTTCTTGTTGTTCCTGTTGTCCCTGTTGTCTTGTTGTTCCTGTTGTCCTTGTTGTCCATGTTGTTCCTGTTGTCCTTGTTGTCCATGTTGTTCCTGTTGTCCCTGTTGATCTTGTTGTTCCTGTTGTCCCTGTTGTTCTTGTTGTTCATGTTGTCCCTGTTGTTCTTGTTGTTCCTGTTGTCCATGTTGTTCCTGTTGTCCATGTTGTTCCTGTTGTCCCTGTTGTCCATGTTGTTCTTGTTGTCCATGTTGTTCCTGTTGTCCATGTTGTTCTGAGCTACAGAAGGACCACATCTATACTGTATGTGTCTTCATTACGGCACAGAGTTTTTTCCTGGGTCAGACCATGTTGTCAGGAAATACCTCCCCAGGGCCTGGTCCTCCCCGGGCCCTAGTCCAAAATCAAAAGCAGACATAATGGACCTCAGTTTTAGCATATTTAACAGGTAAACAAGAGCTAATACCTTGGGAAGTTCTTGTTTTGCTGTGAAGACTCAAATGTACCTGATAAAAGGTGTTTACATCTCTCTGCATGGTTCTGGCTGGACTGCATGGTTCTGGTCTGGACTGCATGGTTCTGGTCTGGACTGCATGGTTCTGGTCTGAACTGCATGGTTCTGGTCTGAACTGCATGGTTCTGGTCTGAACTGCATGGTTCTGGCCTGGACTGCATGGTTCTGGTCTGGACTGCATGGTTCTGGTCTGGACTGCATGGTTCTGGCCTGGACTGCATGGTTCTGGTCTGGACTGCATGGTTCTGGTCTGGACTGCCCTATAGAACTCATCTGTGAGTGGTGAAGTTACAAAGGGTCTTAGAACTTTGAAGTCTGTAAAGTTCCAAAGGGTTCCTATAGAACTCTGACAGTGAAGTCTGTAAAGTTCCAAAGGGTTCCTATAGAACTCTGACAGTGAAGTCTGTAAAGTTCCAAAGGGTTCCTATAGAACTCTGACAGTGAAGTCTGTAAAGTTCCAAAGGGTTCCTATAGAACTCTGACAGTGAAGTCTGTAAAGTTCCAAAGGGTTCCTATAGAACTCTGACAGTGAAGTCTGTAAAGTTCCAAAGGGTTTCTATAGAACTCTGACAGTGATGTGTGTAAAGTTCCAAAGGGTTCCAAAAGGCTGTCCCCATAGAATAATATTTTTTGTTTCCAAGTTAAACTATTTTTTGGCTCCAGGTAGAACTCTTTTGGGTTCCATGTAGAACCATCTGTGGAAAGGGTTCTACATGGAACTAAAAAAAGAGTTCTACCTGGAACCAAAAAGGGTTATTCAAAGGGTTCTCCTATGGGGACAGCCGAGGAACCCTTTTAGGTTCTAGATAGCACCTTTTATTTCTACGAGTGTATTTGACAGACATGATTTATAGGCGGCTGTTGGCTCGTCTGCACAAAGAGATCTTAGGAGAGGTGGCGCTGCTAGAGTCTTTTGGCAGGCTGACTCCAATTTCTGTGCAAGTCTCCAAGTGTCATCAACAAATCATTTATTTGGAAGTCCTGAGTGAATGTCTGAATTTCACATGAAGTCTGTGTGCAGTTGGTTATCTCAAGTCTGAATCGGGCCCTTGAAAAGAAGACAGTTTAACAGTGGTATCAGGAGAGAGGAACAGAGTCCCATTAATATCATCCTGATCATTCTGGTAATGATGCTTGAAACTCATTCCAGTTCCTTCAGTCTGATGTAATCACCCGTGGAATTACTAGATCATCTTTTCACGCTGGTTTGACACGTTTCATTTTCAGATTTGTCCTAAAAATGACATCTTGATTTTTAGTAAAGCAACAGGTGTGCCTGGGCCTACATGTCTTCATTGAACAGCTGGGAAGACAATGTAATTCCTACAAGATGTTACAGGGATGTTGTCACGTGTGCTCCCTCTCCGGCCTCTAGGTCACCAGACTTCTCGTTATGGAGCACACCTGTCACCATCGTCACGCGCACCTGCACGTCTTCAGACTCACCTGGACTCCATCACTTCCCTGTTGACCTTCCCTCTATATGTCACTCCCTTCCCCAGGCACCATTGTTTCTGTTCCTGGGTCATGTCTGTGTGTTGTTTAATTTATTCATTAACACACTCACTCCCTGAACTTGCTTCCCGACTCTCAGCGCACATCGTTACAGATGGACTGGGTTTGAACCAGGCTTGTCAGTGTGCCACAAGACTGTGTTAGCCTGTTGAGCTAAAGCCTCTATATTAGCTTGGAGAGCAAGGTCTTCAGATCTCCCCCAAGGACAATCATCACACAACCCATATATTACCTCAGGACTCAAATACATCACGTTGTCTTTCAGAGCATTTTGAATGTTTACTGCTAACATACTTGTATTTTCTAGCTCCTGCCCCCACCACCCCGCACCCTGTTACTACCTTGGTGTTAAAGTAACTCAAGGTTCTGAACAAAGCGAAAGCCATTACCAATTAGCCATCCTGTTCATTAGAGAGATCACTTTGTATCGTTATGGAGGGTACTTGTCAATTGGTTATGTTGGGAAGGAAATAAGTGGCCGTGATTATGTTTTCATACCAAGTCATTGGACAGAGACAAGGGCAGAGGTTTGGGCAGAAATTCCCTCATCTTACTTGTCATCTTCAGTAGAGGTTTTAACTGACCTGATGGGTCATCTGTCCTACTGTCAGACCATGTATTGGGCCTTCATCTGTCCTACTGTCTGACCATGTATTGGGCCTTTATCTGTCCTACTGTCTATGTATTGGGCCTACATCTGTCCTACTGTCTACGTATTGGGCCTTCATCTGTCCTACTGTCTATGTATTGGGCCTTTATCTGTCCTACTGTCTGACCATGTATTGGGCCTTCATCTGTCCTACTGTCTGACCATGTATTGGGCCTTCATCTGTCCTACTGTCTATGTATTGGGCCTGCATCTGTCCTACTGTCTGACCATGTATTGGGCCTTCATCTGTCCTACTGTCTGATCATGTATTGGGCCTCATCTGTCCTACTGTCTGATCATGTATTGGGCCTTCATCTGTCCTACTGTCTATGTATTGGGCCTCATCTGTCCTACTGTCTATGTATTGGGCCTTCATCTGTCCTACTGTCTATGTATTGGGCCTTCATCTGTCCTACTGACCATGTATTGGGCCTCATCTGTCCTACTGACCATGTATTGGGCCTCATCTGTCCTACTGTCTATGTATTGGGCCTGCATCTGTCCTACTGTCTATGTATTGGGCCTTCATCTGTCCTACTGTCTGATCATGTATTGGGCCTTCATCTGTCCTACTGTCTGATCATGTATTGGGCCTCATCTGTCCTACTGACCATGTATTGGGCCTACATCTGTCCTACTGTCTGACCATGTATTGGGCCTCATCTGTCCTACAGTCTGACCATGTATTGGGCCTCATCTGTCCTACTGTCTGATCATGTATTGGGCCTCATCTGTCCTACTGTCTGATCATGTATTGGGCCAACATCTGTCCTACTGTCTGATCATGTATTGGGCCCACATCTGTCCTACTGTCTGATCATGTATTGGGCCCCCATCTGTCCTACTGTCTGATCATGTATTGGGCCAGCATCTGTCCTACTGTCCCACCAAGTGGAAATGCAAATTGTGTAATTTCATTATGTAAAAAGGTAACTTACCTGACCATAATAGTTCAAGTGTGTCTGCAGTGAGGTGCGTAGTTGAAGTGTGTCTGCAGTGAGGTGCGTAGTTGAAGTGTGTCTGCAGTGAGGTGCGTAGTTGAAGTGTGCCTGCAGTGAGGTCCGTAGTTGAAGTGTGTCTGCAGTGAGGTGCGTAGTTGAAGTGTGTCTGCAGTGAGGTCCGTAGTTGAAGTGTGTCTGCAGTGAGGTGCGTAGTTGAAGTGTGTCTGCAGTGAGGTGCGTAGTTGAAGTGTGTCTGCAGTGAGGTCCGTAGTTGAAGTGCGTCTGCAGTGAGGTGCGTAGTTGAAGTGTGTCTGCAGTGAGGTGCGTAGTTGAAGTGTGTCTGCAGTGAGGTGCGTAGTTGAAGTGTGTCTGCAGTGAGGTCCGTAGTTGAAGTGTGTCTGCAGTGAGGTCCGTAGTTGAAGTGCGTCTGCAGTGAGGTGCGTAGTTGAAGTGTGCCTGCAGTGAGGTGCGTAGTTGAAGTGTGTCTGCAGTGAGGTCCGTAGTTGAAGTGCGTCTGCAGTGAGGTGCATACTGGTAGCAGAGAAGTCTAGCACAGGAGAGCGGAAACGGATTTACAACGGTGTCATTTATTACCCATAAACCACCGGTCAACAGAACAATACAATAAACAATCACCCACAAGGACAATGAGGGGGAACAGAGGGTTAAATACACAACATGTATTTGATGGGATTGGAACCAGGTGTGATGGAAGACAAGACAAAACCAAAGGAAAATGAAAAGTGGATCAGCGATGGCTAGAAGGTTGGTGACTTCGACCGCCGAACGCCGCCTGAACAAGGAGAGGAACCGACTTCGGAGGAAGTCGTTACATCTTTAAAAAGAATGATTTGTTATTTTTCCATTTTATTGTAGTCATCCATGGTGTTGCATTGAAATCCATTTTATTAGCTCTGCCACTAGGGACCTCCAGGGTGGCACCTCTCTTCTTCGTCAATGTTTGCATTGAAAAGAACATGTTCAAATCTAGAGATAGCTCTGCCACTCAATGGGACGATGGAAGAACAGTGAAAAGAACAGAGAAGTTCAAATCTGCTGCACCTCTCTTCTTCTTCGTCAATGTTTCCTCTCTTCTTGACCGATGGAAGAACCCAGTGAAAAGAACAGAGAAGTTCAAATCTATAGATGACGCACCTCTCTTCTTCGTCAATGTTCCGTGACCGATGGAAGAACCCAGTGAAAAGAACAGAGAAGTTCAAATCTAGAGATGACGCACCTCTCTTCTTCGTCAATGTTCCGTGACCGATGGAAGAACCCAGTGAAAAGAACAGAGAAGTTCAAATCTAGAGATGACGCACTTCTCTTCTTCTCAATGCTCCGTGACCGATGGTTCAGTGAAAGAACAGAGAAGTTCAAATCTAGAGAACCCAATGTTCCGTGACCGATGGAAGAAAGTGAAAAAAACAGAGAAGTTAGTCTCTCCATGTCTCACTATTTTTCTCCTGTTTTTCAGATTGTACGCATTGTTACGTTTTCAAAATCTAGAGATGACGCACCTCGTTCTCTATCTCCTCTCGCTTATTCCGCTTTCCACTTCCCTCTATCTCTACTCTCGCTTATTCTGCTTTCCCCTTCCCTCTATCTCTACTCTCGCTTATTCTGCTTTCCCCTTCCCTCTATCTCTACTCTCGCTTATTCCAATTTCCACTTCCCTCTATCTCTTCTGCTTATTCTGCTTTCCCCTTCCCTCTATCTCTACTCTCGCTTATTCCACTTTCCACTTCCCTCTATCTCTCCTCTTGCTTATTCCACTTTCTCCCTCCCTCTATCTCTCCATCCTTTCTTATTCTGTTGCACACCCTCTCTTTTCCTTATTACTCTCTTCCACTACCCCATCTCTCTCATTCCCTCACACATTCCCTTTCACTCATTCTCATTCACTTATTCTCTCCTCTCTCTCATTTCTCTCTCTCATTCTCTCTCTCATTCATTCTCTCTCTCATTCATTCCTCTCTCATTCCCTCTCTCTCATTCTCTCTCTCTCATTCCCTCTCTCTCATCTCTCTCATTCCCTCTCTCTCTCTCTCTCTCTCTCTCTCTCTCTCTCTCTCTCTCTCTCTCTCTCTCTCTCTCTCTCTCTCTCTCTCTCTCTCTCTCTCTCTCTCTCTCTCTCTCTCTCTCTCTCTCTCTCTCTCTCTCTCTCTCTCTCTCTCTCTCTCTCTCTCTCTCTCTCTCTCTCTCTCTCTCTCTCTCTCTCTCTCTCTCTCTCTCTCTCTCTCTCTCTCTCTCATTCCCCCTCTCTCTCTCATTCCTCTCTCTCTCTCTCTCTCTCTCTCTCTCTCTCTCTCTCTCTCTCTCTCTCTCTCTCTCTCTCTCTCTCTCTCTCTCTCTCTCTCTCTCTTCTCCCTCTCTCTCTCTCTTCTCTTCCCTCTCTCTCATTCTCTCTCTCATTCCCTCTCTCTCTCTCTCTTCTCTCTCTCTCTCTCATTCCCTCTCTCTCATTCCCTCTCTCATTCCTCTCTCTCTTCCCCTCTCTCTCATTCCCTCTCTCTCTCTCTCTCTCTCTCTCTCTCTCTCTCTCTCTCTCTCTCTCTCTCTCTCTCTCTCTCTCTCTCTCTCTCTCTCTCTCTCTCTCTCTCTCTCTCTCTCTCTCATTCCCCTCTCTCATTCCCTCTCTCTCTCTCTCTTCATTCCCTCTCTCTCATTCCCTCTCTCTCTTCCTCTCTTCTCTTTCTTCCTCTCTTCCTCACATTCTCTCTCTCATTCTCTCTCTCTCTCATTCTCTCTCTCTCACTCTGTCATTCTTTCCATGTTCAAATGTCAAGTAGCAGCTGGCTTGCCATCTCAGTAGGGTCTCTGTGTTCATAAATCTGGCTAGTTCTCCACCTGTTCTCCATGGTGTGTAAATCCTCTAGCTAATGAAACGAGCGACAGCACTGGGTCTTATTACCTTGGAAGCAAACAATGCAAACTGGCCCAAATGGGGAGGGACCAACCTGAATTTGTCCAATAAGAATCATGTGTTTTTTTCTGTTGCAAAACATGTTGTACTAATGAATAGGACCCTGGGCTGTCTAGGCCGGCACTACATGGTGATGAATGAGCTATAGAGAAGACAAGCGCTGACTGGCTGCCAATCCATCAGGAGCTGAAACTGCAGCAGAAGAGGATCCACAATCACAGCTAGCGAAGCTATCGTTGTCAGTAGTATCATAGTGAGTACTTTGATAGTAGTGTCATAGTGAGAAGTATCATAGTGAGTAGTATCATAGTGAGTAGTATCATAGTGAGTAGTATCATAGTGAGTAGTATCATAGTGAGTAGTATCATAGTAGTATTATAGTATCATAGTGAGTAGTATCATAGTGAGTAGTATCATAGTGAGTGCTATCATTGTGAGTAGTATCATAGTGAGTAGTGTCATAGTAGTGTCATAGTAGTGTCATAGTAGTGTCATAGTAGTGTCATAGTGAGTGCTATCATTGTGAGGAGTATCATGGTGAGTGCTATCATTGTGAGTAGTATCATAGTGAGTAGTGTCATAGTAGTGTCATAGTAGTGTCATAGTAGTGTCATAGTAGTGTCATAGTGAGTGCTATCATAGTGAGTAGTATCATAGTGAGTAGTATCATAGTGAGTAGTATCATAGTGAGTAGTATCATAGTGAGTAGTATCATAGTGAGTAGTATCATAGTGAGTAGTATCATAGTGAGTAGTATCATAGTGAGTAGTGTCATAGTGAGTAGTGTCATAGTGAGTTGTAACATAGTGAGTAGTATCATAGTGAGTAGTGTCATAGTGAGTAGTGTCATAGTGAGTAGTATCATAGTGAGTTGTAACATAGTGAGTAGTATCATAGTGAGTAGTATCATAGTGAGTAGTGTCATAGTGAGTAGTATCATAGTGAGTAGTATCATAGTGAGTAGTATCATAGTGAGTAGTATCATAGTGAGTAGTATCATAGTGAGTAGTGTCATAGTGAGTAGTATCATAGTGAGTAGTATCATAGTGAGTAGTATCATAGTGAGTAGTATCATAGTGAGTAGTGTCATAGTGAGTAGTGTCATAGTGAGTAGTGTCATAGTGAGTAGTGTCATAGTGAGTAGTATCATAGTGAGTAGCTATCATAGTGAGTAGTATCATAGTGAGTAGTATCATAGTGAGTATCAGTGAGTAGTATCATAGTGAGTAGTAACATAGTGAGTAGTGTCATAGTGAGTAGTGTCATAGTGAGTAGTGTCATAGTGAGTAGTATCATAGTGAGTAGTAACATAGTGAGTAGTAACATAGTGAGTAGTGTCATAGTGAGTAGTGTCATAGTGAGTAGTATCATAGTGAGTAGTAACATAGTGAGTAGTATCATAGTGAGTAGTGTCATAGTAGTATCATAGTGAGTAGTATCATAGTAGTAACATAGTGAGTAGTGTCATAGTAGTATCATAGTGAGTAGTATCATAGTGAGTAGTATCATAGTGAGTAGTATCATAGTGAGTGCTATCATAGTGAGTAGTATCATAGTGAGTGCTATCATTGTGAGTAGTATCATAGTGAGTGCTATCATAGTGAGTAGTATCATAGTGAGTAGTGTCATAGTAGTATCATAGTGAGTAGTAACATAGTGAGTAGTATCATAGTGAGTAGTATCATAGTGAGTAGTATCATAGTGAGTAGTCATAGTGAGTAGTATCATAGTGAGTAGTATCATAGTGAGTAGTATCATAGTGAGTAGTATCATAGTAGTGAGTAGTGTCATAGTGAGTAGTATCATAGTGAGTAGTATCATAGTGAGTAGTATCATAGTGAGTAGTGTCATAGTGAGTAGTGTCATAGTGAGTAGTATCATAGTGAGTAGTAACATAGTAGTATCATAGTGAGTAGTGTCATAGTGAGTAGTGTCATAGTGAGTAGTGTCATAGTGAGTAGTCATAGTAGTATCATAGTGAGTAGTGTCATAGTGAGTAGTATCATAGTGAGTAGTGTCATAGTGAGTAGTATCATAGTGAGTAGTGTCATAGTGAGTAGTATCATAGTGAGTAGTAACATAGTGAGTAGTATCATAGTGAGTAGTGTCATAGTGAGTAGTGTCATAGTGAGTAGTGTCATAGTGAGTAGTGTCATAGTGAGTAGTATCATAGTGAGTAGTATCATAGTGAGTAGTATCATAGTGAGTAGTATCATAGTGAGTAGTATCATAGTGAGTAGTATCATAGTGAGTAGTGTCATAGTGAGTAGTATCATAGTGAGTAGTATCATAGTGAGTAGTATCATAGTGAGTAGTATCATAGTGAGTAGTGTCATAGTGAGTAGTATCATAGTGAGTAGTGTCATAGTGAGTAGTATAATAGTGAGTAGTGTCATAGTGAGTAGTATCATAGTGAGTAGTATCATAGTGAGTAGTATAATAGTGAGTAGTATCATAGTGAGTATCATATAATAGTGAGTAGTGTCATAGTGAGTAGTATCATAGTGAGTAGTATCATAGTGAGTAGTATCATAGTGAGTGTATACATAGTAGTATCATAGTGAGTAGTATAATAGTGAGTAGTGTCATAGTGAGTAGTATCATAGTGAGTAGTATCATAGTGAGTAGTATCATAGTGAGTAGTATCATAGTGAGTAGTGTCATAGTGAGTAGTAGTATCATAGTGAGTATCATAGTGAGTAGTATCATAGTGAGTAGTATCATAGTGAGTAGTATCATAGTGAGTAGTATCATAGTGAGTAGTATCATAGTAAGTAGTGTCATAGTGAGTAGTGTCATAGTGAGTAGTGTCATAGTGAGTAGTGTCATAGTAGTATCATAGTGAGTAGTGTCATAGTGAGTAGTATCATAGTAGTATCATAGTGAGTAGTATCATAGTGAGTAGTATCATAGTGAGTAGTATCATAGTGAGTAGTATCATAGTGAGTAGTATCATAGTGAGTAGTGTCATAGTGAGTAGTGTCATAGTGAGTAGTGTCATAGTGAGTAGTGTCATAGTGAGTAGTGTCATAGTGAGTAGTGTCATAGTGAGTAGTGTCATAGTGAGTAGTGTCATAGTGAGTAGTGTCATAGTGAGTAGTATCATAGTGAGTAGTGTCATAGTGAGTAGTGTCATAGTGAGTAGTAACATAGTGAGTAGTATCATAGTGAGTAGTGTCATAGTGAGTAGTGTCATAGTGAGTAGTGTCATAGTGAGTAGTGTCATAGTGAGTAGTGTCATAGTAGTATCATAGTGAGTAGTGTCATAGTGAGTAGTATCATAGTGAGTAGTGTCATAGTGAGTAGTGTCATAGTGAGTAGTGTCATAGTAGTATCATAGTGAGTAGTATCATAGTGAGTAAGTGTCATAGTGAGTAGTGTCATAGTGAGTATCATAGTGAGTAGTATCATAGTAGTAGTATCATAGTGAGTAGTATCATAGTAGTAATCATAGTGAGTAGTGTCATAGTGAGTAGTGTCATAGTGAGTAGTATCATAGTGAGTAGTGTCATAGTGAGTAGTGTCATAGTGAGTAGTGTCATAGTGAGTAGTGTCATAGTGAGTAGTATCATAGTGAGTAGTATCATAGTAGTATCATAGAGTGTCATAGTAGTCATAGTGAGTAGTGTCATAGTGAGTAGTGTCATAGTGAGTAGTATCATAGTGAGTAGTGTCATAGTAGTATCATAGTGAGTAGTGTCATAGTGAGTAGTATCATAGTGAGTAGTATCATAGTGAGTAGTATCATAGTGAGTAGTATCATAGTGAGTAGTGTCATAGTGAGTAGTATCATAGTGAGTAGTATCAGTGAGTAGTATCATAGTGAGTAGTATCATAGTGAGTAGTATCATAGTGAGTAGTGTCATAGTGTAGTAACATAGTAGTATCATAGTGAGTAAGTATAATAGTGAGTAGTATCATAGTGAGTAGTATCATAGTGAGTAGTATCATAGTGAGTAGTAACATAGTGAGTAGTATCATAGTGAGTAGTATCATAGTGAGTAGTAACATAGTGAGTAGTATCATAGTGAGTAGTATCATAGTGAGTAGTATCATAGTGAGTAGTATCATAGTGAGTAGTATCATGGTAGTATTATAGTATCATAGTGAGTAGTATCATAGTGAGTAGTATCATAGTGAGGAGTATCATAGTGAGTAGTATCATAGTGAGTAGTATCATAGTGAGTAGTGTCATAGTAGTGTCATAGTAGTGTCATAGTAGTGTCATAGTAGTGTCATAGTAGTGTCATAGTGAGTGCTATCATAGTGAGTAGTGTCATAGTAGTAACATAGTGAGTAGTGTCATAGTGAGTAGTATCATAGTGAGTAGTGTCATAGTGAGTAGTATCATAGTGAGTAGTGTCATAGTAGTAGTAGTATCATAGTGAGTAGTATCATAGTGAGTAGTATCATAGTGAGTAGTATCATAGTGAGTAGTGTCATAGTGAGTAGTATCATAGTGAGTAGTATCATAGTGAGTAGTATCATAGTGAGTAGTGTCATAGTGAGTAGTATCATAGTGAGTAGTATCATAGTGAGTAGTGTCATAGTGAGTAGTGTCATAGTGAGTAGTGTCATAGTGAGTAGTGTCATAGTGAGTAGTGTCATAGTGAGTAGTGTCATAGTGAGTAGTGTCATAGTGAGTAGTATCAGTGAGTAGTGAGTAGTATCATAGTGTAGTAGTATCATAGTGAGTAGTATCATAGTGAGTAGTGTCATAGTGAGTAGTATCATAGTGAGTAGTATCATAGTGAGTAGTATCATAGTGAGTAGTATCATAGTGAGTAGTATCATAGTGAGTAGTGTCATAGTGAGTAGTATCATAGTGAGTAGTGTCATAGTGAGTAGTATCATAGTGAGTAGTGTCATAGTGAGTAGTGTCATAGTGTATCATAGTGAGTAGTGTCATAGTGAGTAGTGTCATAGTGAGTAGTGTCATAGTGAGTAGTGTCATAGTGAGTAGTGTCATAGTGAGTAGTGTCATAGTGAGTAGTATCAGTAGTAGTATCATAGTAGTAACATAGTGAGTAGTGTCATAGTAGTAGTGTCATAGTGAGTAGTGTCATAGTGAGTAGTGTCATAGTGAGTAGTGTCATAGTAGTAACATAGTGAGTAGTGTCATAGGGAGTAGTGTCATAGTGAGTAGTATCATAGTAGTAACACAGTGAGTAGTGTCATAGTGAGTAGTGTCATAGTGAGTAGTATCATAGTGAGTAGTAACATAGTGAGTAGTCTCATAGTGAGTAGTGTCATAGTAGTATCATAGTGAGTAGTATCATAGTAGTGTCAGAGTGAGAAGTATCATAGTGAGTAGTATCATAGTGAGTAGTATCATAGTGAGTAGTATCATAGTGAGTAGTATCATAGTGAGTAGTGTCATAGTGAGTAGTATCATAGTGAGTAGTGTCATAGTGAGTAGTATCATAGTGAATAGTGTCATAGTGAGTAGTATCATAGTGAGTAGTATCATAGTGAGTAGTGTCATAGTGAGTAGTATCATAGTGAGTAGTAACATAGTGAGTAGTGTCATAGTGAGTAGTGTCATAGTAGTATCATAGTGAGTAGTATCATAGTAGTGTCAGAGTGAGAAGTATCATAGTGAGTACTATCATAGTGAGTAGTATCATAGTGAGTAGTATCATAGTGAGTAGTATCATAGTGAGTAGTATCATAGTGAGTAGTAACATAGTGAGTAGTATCATAGTGAGTAGTATCATAGTGAGTAGTATCATAGTGAGTAGTATCATAGTGAGTAGTATCATTGTGAGTAGTAACATAGTGAGTAGTATCATAGTGAGAAGTATAATAGTGAGTAGTGTCATAGTGAGTAGTATCATAGTGAGTAGTAACATAGTAAGTAGTGTCATAGTGAGTAGTATCATAGTGAGTAGTATCATAGTGAGTAGTGTCATAGTGAGTAGTATCATAGTGAGTAGTAACATAGTGAGTAGTGTCATAGTGAGTAGTATCATAGTGAGTAGTGTCATAGTGAGTAGTGTCATAGTGAGTAGTGTCATAGTGAGTAGTATCATAGTGAGTAGTGTCATAGTGAGTAGTGTCATAGTGAGTAGTATCATAGTGAGTAGTATCATAGTGAGTAGTATCATAGTGAGTAGTATCATAGTGAGTAGTGTCATAGTGAGTAGTGTCATAGTAGTAACATAGTGAGTAGTGTCATAGTGAGTAGTGTCATAGTGAGTAGTATCATAGTAGTAACATAGTGAGTAGTATCATGGTAGTATTATAGTATCATAGTGAGTAGTAACATAGTAAGTAGTGTCATAGTGAGTAGTATCATAGTGAGTAGTGTCATAGTGAGTAGTATCACAGTGAGTAGTATCATAGTGAGTAGTGTCATAGTGAGTAGTATCATAGTGAGTAGTATCATAGTGAGTAGTATCATAGTGAGTAGTGTCATAGTGAGTAGTGTCATAGTAGTAACATAGTGAGTAGTGTCATAGTGAGTAGTGTCATAGTGAGTAGTATCATAGTAGTAACAGAGTGAGTAGTGTCATAGTAGTAACATAGTGAGTAGTGTCATAGTGAGTAGTGTCATAGTGAGTAGTGTCATAGTAGTAACATAGTGAGTAGTGTCATAGTGAGTAGTGTCATAGTGAGTAGTGTCATAGTGAGTAGTATCATAGTGAGTAGTAACATAGTGAGTAGTGTCATAGTGAGTAGTGTCATAGTAGTATCATAGTGAGTAGTATCATAGTAGTGTCAGAGTGAGAAGTATCATAGTGAGTACTATCATAGTGAGTAGTATCATAGTGAGTAGTATCATAGTAGTGTCAGAGTGAGAAGTATCATAGTGAGTACTATCATAGTGAGTAGTATCATAGTGAGTAGTATCATAGTGAGTAGTATCATAGTGAGTAGTATCATAGTGAGTAGTAACATAGTGAGTAGTATCATAGTGAGTAGTATCATAGTGAGTAGTATCATAGTAGTATCATAGTGAGTAGTATCATTGTGAGTAGTAACATAGTGAGTAGTATCATAGTGAGAAGTATAATAGTGAGTAGTGTCATAGTGAGTAGTATCATAGTGAGTAGTAACATAGTAAGTAGTGTCATAGTGAGTAGTGTCATAGTAGTAACATAGTAGTATCATAGTGAGTAGTATCATAGTGAGTAGTATCAAAGTGAGTAGTATCATAGTGAGCAGTATCATAGTGAGTAGTATCATAGTAGTAACATAGTGAGTAGTGTCATAGTGAGTAGTGTCATAGTGAGTAGTGTCATAGTGAGTAGTGTCATAGTGAGTAGTAACATAGTGAGTAGTGTCATAGTGAGTAGTGTCATAGTGAGTAGTATCATAGTGAGTAGTAACATAGTGAGTAGTAACATAGTGAGTAGTGTCATAGTGAGTAGTATCATAGTGAGTAGTAACATAGTGAGTAGTAACATAGTGAGTACTATCATTGTGAGTAGTGTCATAGTAGTAACATAGTGAGTAGTATCATAGTGAGTAGTATCATAGTGAGTAGTATCATAGTGAGTAGTAACATAGTGAGTAGTAACATAGTGAGTACTATCATTGTGAGTAGTGTCATAGTAGTAACATAGTGAGTAGTATCATAGTGAGTAGTATCATAGTGAGTAGTATCATAGTGAGTAGTATCATAGTGAGTAGTATCATAGTGAGTAGTATCATAGTGAGTAGTAACATAGTGAGTAGTGTCATAGTGAGTAGTATCATAGTAGTAACATAGTGAGTAGTATCATGGTAGTATTATAGTATCATAGTGAGTAGTAACATAGTAAGTAGTGTCATAGTGAGTAGTGTCATAGTGAGTAGTATCATAGTGAGTAGTAACATAGTGAGTAGTGTCATAGTGAGTAGTATCATAGTGAGTAGTATCATAGTGAGTAGTATCATAGTGAGTAGTAACATAGTGAGTAGTATCATAGTGAGTAGTATCATAGTGAGTAGTATCATAGTGAGTAGTAACATAGTGAGTAGTGTCATAGTGAGTAGTGTCATAGTGAGTAGTATCATAGTAGTAACATAGTGAGTAGTATCATGGTAGTATTATAGTATCATAGTGAGTAGTAACATAGTAAGTAGTGTCATAGTGAGTAGTGTCATAGTGAGTAGTATCATAGTGAGTAGTAACATAGTGAGTAGTATCATAGGGAGTAGTGTCATAGTGAGTAGTATCATAGTGAGTAGTATCATAGTGAGTAGTATCATAGTGAGTAGTATCATAGTGAGTAGTAACATAGTGAGTAGTGTCATAGTGAGTAGTATCATAGTAGTAACATAGTGAGTAGTATCATAGTGAGTAGTATCATAGTAGTATCATATTGAGTAGTGTCATAGTGAGTAGTATCATAGTGAGTAGTAACATAGTGAGTAGTGTCATAGTGAGTAGTATCATAGTGAGTAGTATCATAGTGAGTAGTATCATAGTGAGTAGTAACATAGTGAGTAGTATCATAGTGAGTAGTATCATAGTGAGTAGTATCATAGTGAGTAGTAACATAGTGAGTAGTGTCATAGTGAGTAGTGTCATAGTGAGTAGTATCATAGTAGTAACATAGTGAGTAGTATCATGGTAGTATTATAGTATCATAGTGAGTAGTAACATAGTAAGTAGTGTCATAGTGAGTAGTGTCATAGTGAGTAGTATCATAGTGAGTAGTAACATAGTGAGTAGTATCATAGTGAGTAGTGTCATAGTGAGTAGTATCATAGTGAGTAGTATCATAGTGAGTAGTGTCATAGTGAGTAGTATCATAGTGAGTAGTATCATAGTGAGTAGTATCATAGTGAGTAGTGTCATAGTGAGTAGTATCATAGTGAGTAGTATCATAGTGAGTAGTGTCATAGTGAGTAGTATCATAGTGAGTAGTATCATAGTGAGTAGTATCATAGTGAGTAGTGTCATAGTGAGTAGTGTCATAGTAGTAACATAGTGAGTAGTGTCATAGTGAGTAGTGTCATAGTGAGTAGTATCATAGTAGTAACAGAGTGAGTAGTGTCATAGTAGTAACATAGTGAGTAGTGTCATAGTGAGTAGTGTCATAGTGAGTAGTGTCATAGTAGTAACATAGTGAGTAGTGTCATAGTGAGTAGTGGCATAGTGAGTAGTATCATAGTAGTAACACAGTGAGTAGTGTCATAGTGAGTAGTGTCATAGTGAGTAGTGTCATAGTGAGTAGTGTCATAGTAGTAACATAGTGAGTAGTGTCATAGTGAGTAGTATCATAGTGAGTAATATCATAGTGAGTAGTATCATAGTGAGTAGTGTCATAGTGAGTTGTATCATAGTGAGTAGTAACATAGTGAGTAGTGTCATAGTGAGTAGTGTCATAGTGAGTAGTGTCATAGTGAGTAGTATCATAGTGAGTAGTGTCATAGTGAGTAGTGTCATAGTGAGTAGTATCATAGTGAGTAGTAACATAGTGAGTAGTATCATAGTGAGTAGTGTCATAGTAGTATCATAGTGAGTAGTGTCATAGTAGTATCATAGTGAGTAGTATCATAGTAGTGTCAGAGTGAGAAGTATCATAGTGAGTAGTATCATAGTGAGTAGTATCATAGTGAGTAGTATCATAGTGAGTAGTATCATAGTGAGTAGTGTCATAGTGAGTAGTATCATAGTGAGTAGTGTCATAGTGAGTAGTATCATAGTGAATAGTGTCATAGTGAGTAGTATCATAGTGAGTAGTGTCATAGTGAGTAGTGTCATAGTAGTAACATAGTGAGTAGTGTCATAGTGAGTAGTGTCATAGTGAGTAGTATCATAGTAGTAACAGAGTGAGTAGTGTCATAGTAGTAACATAGTGAGTAGTGTCATAGTGAGTAGTGTCATAGTGAGTAGTGTCATAGTGAGTAGTGTCATAGTAGTAACATAGTGAGTAGTGTCATAGTGAGTAGTATCATAGTGAGTAGTATCATAGTGAGTAGTATCATAGTGAGTAGTGTCATAGTGAGTTGTATCATAGTGAGTAGTAACATAGTGAGTAGTGTCATAGTGAGTAGTGTCATAGTGAGTAGTGTCATAGTGAGTAGTATCATAGTGAGTAGTGTCATAGTGAGTAGTGTCATAGTGAGTAGTATCATAGTGAGTAGTAACATAGTGAGTAGTATCATAGTGAGTAGTGTCATAGTAGTATCATAGTGAGTAGTGTCATAGTAGTATCATAGTGAGTAGTATCATAGTAGTGTCAGAGTGAGAAGTATCATAGTGAGTAGTATCATAGTGAGTAGTATCATAGTGAGTAGTATCATAGTGAGTAGTTTCATAGTGAGTAGTATCATAGTGAGTAGTGTCATAGTGAGTAGTGTCATAGTGAGTAGTATCATAGTGAATAGTGTCATAGTGAGTAGTATCATAGTGAGTAGTATCATAGTGAGTAGTGTCATAGTGAGTAGTATCATAGTGAGTAGTAACATAGTGAGTAGTGTCATAGTGAGTAGTGTCATAGTAGTATCATAGTGAGTAGTATCATAGTAGTGTCAGAGTGAGAAGTATCATAGTGAGTAGTATCATAGTGAGTAGTATCATAGTGAGTAGTATCATAGTGAGTGGTATCATAGTAGTATCATAGTGAGTACTATCATAGTGAGTAGTATCATAGTGAGTAGTATCATAGTAGTGTCATAGTGAGTAGTATCATAGTAGTGTCATAGTGAGTAGTATCATAGTAGTGTCATAGTGAGTAGTATCATAGTGAGTAGTATCATAGTGAGTAGTAACATAGTGAGTAGTATCATAGTGAGAAGTATCACAGTGAGTAGTATCATAGTGAGTAGTATCATAGTGAGTAGTAACATAGTGAGTAGTATCATAGTGAGAAGTATCACAGTGAGTAGTATCATAGTGAGTAGTGTCATAGTGAGTAGTAACATAGTGAGTAGTATCATAGTGAGAAGTGTCATAGTGAGTTGTATCATAGTGAGTAGTGTCATAGTGAGTAGTGTCATAGTGAGTAGTGTCATAGTAGTAACATAGTGAGTAGTGTCATAGTGAGTAGTATCATAGTGAGTAGTATCATAGTGAGTAGTATCATAGTGAGTAGTGTCATAGTGAGTTGTATCATAGTGAGTAGTAACATAGTGAGTAGTGTCATAGTGAGTAGTGTCATAGTGAGTAGTGTCATAGTGAGTAGTATCATAGTGAGTAGTGTCATAGTGAGTAGTGTCATAGTGAGTAGTATCATAGTGAGTAGTAACATAGTGAGTAGTATCATAGTGAGTAGTGTCATAGTAGTATCATAGTGAGTAGTGTCATAGTAGTATCATAGTGAGTAGTATCATAGTAGTGTCAGAGTGAGAAGTATCATAGTGAGTAGTATCATAGTGAGTAGTATCATAGTGAGTAGTATCATAGTGAGTAGTATCATAGTGAGTAGTGTCATAGTGAGTAGTATCATAGTGAGTAGTGTCATAGTGAGTAGTGTCATAGTGAGTAGTATCATAGTGAATAGTGTCATAGTGAGTAGTATCATAGTGAGTAGTATCATAGTGAGTAGTGTCATAGTGAGTAGTATCATAGTGAGTAGTAACATAGTGAGTAGTGTCATAGTGAGTAGTGTCATAGTAGTATCATAGTGAGTAGTATCATAGTAGTGTCAGAGTGAGAAGTATCATAGTGAGTACTATCATAGTGAGTAGTATCATAGTGAGTAGTATCATAGTAGTGTCAGAGTGAGAAGTATCATAGTGAGTACTATCATAGTGAGTAGTATCATAGTGAGTAGTATCATAGTGAGTAGTATCATAGTGAGTGGTATCATAGTAGTATCATAGTGAGTACTATCATAGTGAGTAGTGTCATAGTGAGTAGTATCATAGTAGTGTCATAGTGAGTAGTATCATAGTGAGTAGTATCATAGTGAGTAGTAACATAGTGAGTAGTATCATAGTGAGAAGTATCACAGTGGGTAGTATCATAGTGAGTAGTATCATAGTGAGTAGTAACATAGTGAGTAGTATCATAGTGAGAAGTATCACAGTGAGTAGTATCATAGTGAGTAGTGTCATAGTGAGTAGTATCATAGTGAGTAGTAACATAGTGAGTAGTATCATAGTGAGAAGTATCACAGTGAGTAGTGTCATAGTGAGTAGTATCATAGTGAGAAGTATCACAGTGAGTAGTAACATAGTGAGTAGTAACATAGTGAGTAGTATTATAGTGAGTAGTAACATAGTGAGTACTATCATAGTGAGTAGTGTCATAGTAGTTCAAGTAAAGGGGTGAATAGGTTGTCATTACAGACAGACAGGTGTCTTTGAGCTCCTGGTGCCTGGTAATCCATCACAACATGTTCTAGGTTACTTTGTGTTTCCTGCCTGGTAATCCATCACAACATGTTCTAGGTTTCTTTGTGTTTCCTGCCTGGTAATCCATCACAACATGTTCTAGGTTTCTTTGTGTTTCCTGCCTGGTAATCCATCACAACATGTTCTAGGTTTCTTTGTGTTTCCTGCCTGGTAATCCATCACAACATGTTCTAGGTTTCTTTGTGTTTTCTGCCTGGTAATCCATCACAACATGTTCTAGGTTTCTTTGTGTTTCCTGCCTGGTAATCCATCACAACATGTTCTAGGTTTCTTTGTGTTTCCTGCCTGTAAATCCATCACAACATGTTCTAGGTTTCTTTGTGTTTTCTGCCTGGTAATCCATCACAACATGTTCTAGGTTTCTTTGTGTTTCCTGCCTGGTAATCCATCACAACATGTTCTAGGTTTCTTTGTGTTTCCTGCCTGGTAATCCATCACAACATGTTCTAGGTTTCTTTGTGTTTCCTGCCTGGTAATCCATCACAACATGTTCTAGGTTTCTTTGTGTTTCCTGTGTGTTTTCTTCTTTTACTATAGCTGGTTCTGAACATGTAAACATTTACCAGAGTACTATATCAGCCTTTCATCTGTCGTCCATGCAGGCTTATTGATCTGGTGTTGACTGGAATCTGGTAAAGGTTCTGTTGACTGGAATCTGGTAAAGTCGCCCATGTAGGCTTATTGAGCTGGTGTTGACTGGAATCTGTTAAAGTCGCCCATGCAGGCTTATTGAGCTGGTGTTGACTGGAATCTGGTAAAGGTTCTGTTGACTGGAATCTGGTAAAGTCGCCCATGCAGGCTTATTGATCTGGTGTTGACTGAAATCTGGTAAAGGTTCTGTTGACTGGAATCTGGTAAAGTCGCCCATGTAGGCTTATTGAGCTGGTGTTGACTGGAATCTGTTAAAGTCGCCCATGTAGGCTTATTGAGCTGGTGTTGACTGGAATCTGGTAAAGGTTCTGTTGACTGGAATCTGGTAAAGTCGCCCATGCAGGCTTATTGATCTGGTGTTGACTGAAATCTGGTAAAGGTTCTGTTGACTGGAATCTGGTAAAGTCGCCCATGTAGGCTTATTGAGCTGGTGTTGACTGGAATCTGTTAAAGTCGCCCATGTAGGCTTATTGAGCTGGTGTTGACTGGAATCTGGTAAAGGTTCTGTTGACTGGAATCTGGTAAAGTCGCCCATGCAGGCTTATTGATCTGGTGTTGACTGAAATCTGGTAAAGGTTCTGTTGACTGGAATCTGGTAAAGTCGCCCATGTAGGCTTATTGAGCTGGTGTTGACTAGAATCTGGTAAAGTCACCCATGCAGGCTTATTGAGCTGGTGTTGACTGGAATCTGGTAAAGTCGCCCATGCAGTCTTATTTAGCTGGTGTTGACTGGGATCTGGTAAAGTCGCCCATGTAGGCTTATTGAGCTGGTGTTGACTGGAATCTGGTAAAGTCACCCATGCAGGCTTATTGAGCTGGTGTTGACTGGAATCTGGTAAAGGTTCTGTTGACTGGAATCTGGTAAAGGTGCTGTTGACGTTGTCCGATCAGTGGTGATCAATAATATCAAATTAAAGTGTATTTGACACATACATAGATTAGCAGATGTTAAAGCAGGTGAGGTGAATTGCTTATGTTTGTTTCTAGCGCCAGCTGTGCAGAAAGTGTTTATCAGTACTATCCTAATACATTTACACATGAAATTACTTATTTACTTGTGCTCTAACCACTAGGTGGCAGGTAACCTAGTGGTTAGAGTGTTGGGCCAGTAACCAGCAGGTAGCCTAGATGTTAGAGCGTTGGGCCAGTAACCAGCAGGTAACCTAGTGGTTAGAGCGTGGGGCCAGTAACCAGCAGGTAGCCTAGTGGTTAGAGTGTTGGGCCAGTAACCAGCAGGTAGCCTAGATGTTAGAGCGTTGGGCCAGTAACCAGCAGGTAGCCTAGTGGTTAGAGCGTTGGGCCAGTAACCGAAAAGGTAGCCTAGTGGTTAGAGCGTTGGGCCAGTAACCAGCAGGTAGCCTAGTGGTTAGAGCGTTGGGCCAGTAACCAGCAGGTAGCCTAGTGGTTAGAGCGTTGGGCCAGTAACCAGCAGGTAACCTAGTGGTTAGAGCATTGGGCCAGTAACCAGCAGGTAGCCTAGTGGTTAGAACATTGGGCCAGTAACCAGCAGGTAGCCTAGTGGTTAGAGTGTTGGGCCAGTAACCAGCAGGTAGCCTAGATGTTAGAGCGTTGGGCCAGTAACCAGCAGGTAGCCTAGATGTTAGAGCGTTGGGCCAGTAACCAGCAGGTAGCCTAGTGGTTAGAGCGTTGGGCCAGTAACCGAAAAGGTAGCCTAGTGGTTAGAGCGTTGGGCCAGTAACCAGCAGGTAGCCTAGTGGTTAGAGCGTTGGGCCAGTAACCAGCAGGTAGCCTAGTGGTTAGAGCGTTGGGCCAGTAACCAGCAGGTAACCTAGTGGTTAGAGCATTGGGCCAGTAACCAGCAGGTAACCTAGTGGTTAGAGTGTTGGGCCAGTAACCAGCAGGTAGCCTAGATGTTAGAGCGTTGGGCCAGTAACCAGCAGGTAGCCTAGTGGTTAGAGCGTTGGGCCAGTAACCGAAAAGGTAGCCTAGTCGTTAGAGCATTGGGCCAGTAACCAGCAGGTAGCCTAGTGGTTAGAGCATTGGGCCAGTAACCAGCAGGTAGCCTAGTGGTTAGAGCGTTGGGCCAGTAGCCTAGATGTTAGAGCGTTGGGCCAGTAACCAGCAGGTAGCCTAGATGTTAGAGCGTTGGGCCAGTAACCAGCAGGTAACCTAGTGGTTAGAGCGTTGGGCCAGTAACCGAAAAGGTAGCCTAGTGGTTAGAGCGTTGGGCCAGTAACCAGCAGGTAGCCTAGTGGTTAGAGCGTTGGGCCAGTAACCAGCAGGTAGCCTAGTGGTTAGAGCGTTGGGCCAGTAACCAAAAAGGTAGCCTAGTGGTTAGAGCGTTGGGCCAGTAACCAGCAGGTAGCCTAATCACCACCTTCCGGAGACACCTGAAACCCCACCTCTTTAAGGAATACCTAGGATAGGATAAGTAATCCTTCTCACCCCTCCCCCCCTTTAAGATTTAGATGCACTATTGTAAAGTGACTGTTCCACTGGATGTCATAAGGTGAATGCACCAATTTGTAAGTCGCTCTGGATAAGAGCGTCTGCTAAATGACTTAAATGTAAATGTAAATGTCTAGTGGTTAGAGCATTGGGCCAGTAACCAGCAGGTAACCTAGTGGTTAGAGTGTTGGGCCGGTAACCAGCAGGTAGCCTAGATGTTAGAGCGTTAGGCCAGTAACCGAAAAGGTAGCCTAGTGGTTAGAGCATTGGGCCAGTAACCAGCAGGTAGCCTAGTGGTTAGAGCGTTGGGCCAGTAGCCTAGATGTTAGAGCGTTGGGCCAGTAACCAGCAGGTAGCCTAGATGTTAGAGCGTTGGGCCAGTAACCAGCAGGTAGCCTAGTGGTTAGAGCGTTGGGCCAGTAACCGAAAAGGTAGCCTAGTGGTTAGAGCGTTGGGCCAGTAACCAGCAGGTAGCCTAGTGGTTAGAGCGTTGGGCCAGTAACCAGCAGGTAGCCTAGTGGTTAGAGCGTTGGGCCAGTAACCAAAAAGGTAGCCTAGTGGTTAGAGCGTTGGGCCAGTAACCAGCAGGTAGCCTAGATGTTAGAGCGTTGGGCCAGTAACCAGCAGGTAGCCTAGTGGTTAGAGCGTTGGGCCAGTAACCGAAAAGGTAGCCTAGTGGTTAGAGCATTGGGCCAGTAACCAGCAGGTAGCCTAATCACCACCTTCCGGAGACACCTGAAACCCCACCTCTTTAAGGAATACCTAGGATAGGATAAGTAATCCTTCTCACCCCTCCCCCCCCTTTAAGATTTAGATGCACTATTGTAAAGTGACTGTTCCACTGGATGTCATAAGGTGAATGCACCAATTTGTAAGTCGCTCTGGATAAGAGCGTCTGCTAAATGACTTAAATGTAAATGTAAATGTCTAGTGGTTAGAGCATTGGGCCAGTAACCAGCAGGTAACCTAGTGGTTAGAGTGTTGGGCCGGTAACCAGCAGGTAGCCTAGATGTTAGAGCGTTAGGCCAGTAACCAGCAGGTACCCTAGTGGTTAGAGCGTTGGGCCAGTAACCAGCAGGTAGCCTAGTGGTTAGAGTGTTGGGCCAGTAACCAGCAGGTAGCCTAGTGGTTAGAGCGTTGGGCCAGTAACCAGCAGGTAGCCTAGTGGTTAGAGCGTTGGGCCAGTAACCAGCAGGTAGCCTAGTGGTTAGAGCGTTGGGCCAGTAACCAGCAGGTAGCCTAGTGGTTAGAGCGTTGGGCCAGTAACCAGCAGGTAGCCCAGTGGTTAGAGCGTTGGGCCAGTAACCAGCAGGTAGCCTAGTGGTTAGAGCGTTGGGCCAGTAACCAAAAAGGTAGCCTAGTGGTTAGAGCGTTGGGCCAGTAACCAGCAGGTAGCCTAGATGTTAGAGCGTTGGGCCAGTAACCAGCAGGTAGCCTAGTGGTTAGAGCGTTGGGCCAGTAACCGAAAAGGTAGCCTAGTGGTTAGAGCATTGGGCCAGTAACCAGCAGGTAGCCTAATCACCACCTTCCGGAGACACCTGAAACCCCACCTCTTTAAGGAATACCTAGGATAGGATAAGTAATCCTTCTCACCCCTCCCCCCCTTTAAGATTTAGATGCACTATTGTAAAGTGACTGTTCCACTGGATGTCATAAGGTGAATGCACCAATTTGTAAGTCGCTCTGGATAAGAGCGTCTGCTAAATGACTTAAATGTAAATGTAAATGTCTAGTGGTTAGAGCATTGGGCCAGTAACCAGCAGGTAACCTAGTGGTTAGAGTGTTGGGCCGGTAACCAGCAGGTAGCCTAGATGTTAGAGCGTTAGGCCAGTAACCAGCAGGTACCCTAGTGGTTAGAGCGTTGGGCCAGTAACCAGCAGGTAGCCTAGTGGTTAGAGTGTTGGGCCAGTAACCAGCAGGTAGCCTAGTGGTTAGAGCGTTGGGCCAGTAACCAGCAGGTAGCCTAGTGGTTAGAGCGTTGGGCCAGTAACCAGCAGGTAGCCTAGTGGTTAGAGCGTTGGGCCAGTAACCAGCAGGTAGCCTAGTGGTTAGAGCGTTGGGCCAGTAACCAGCAGGTAGCCCAGTGGTTAGAGCGTTGGGCCAGTAACCAGCAGGTAGCCTAGTGGTTAGAGCATTGGGCAAATAACTGAAAGGTAGCCTAGTGGTTAGAACATTGGGCCAGTAACCAGCAGGTAAACTAGTGGTTAGAGCATTGGCACAGTAAACGGAAGGTTGCTAGATCGAATCCCCGAGCTGACAAGTTAAAAATCTGTCGTTCTGCCCCTGAACAAAGCAGTTAACCCACTGTTCCTAGGCCGTCATTGTCAATAAGAATTTGTTAACTGACTTGCCCAGTTAAAATTAAAAGGTAGGTCGCATTCCTCATCGTACCACTATGGAAGTCCTGTATTTAGCTCTGCCTGCTCATGTCGTGAAGCAGTCGAGCTGGATAAATGTTTTTCTACGGACCGCCGCTTTGACGTAACGTTGCAGTGAAGTGATATAAATGGATGTAATGATGCAGCCGACCACCAGAGGGAGGCAAATACAAGATTATTCGACAGAGGACATTTACATTGTCCTAGGAAGTTGTGGATGGTTGTCTTCTGACTTACAAAATGGTGGGAAATCAATAAAATAAGTAATGTAAACATGTACATATTTTTGTAAGTAATTCTAGTGCCTGATTTCAGAGACTGTCAGCTTAAGAGATTAAAAAGGATTTCTCAGAGATCAAATTCAATTTCAACTAAATAATGTTGCAGTGTCTAACTACAGAAAAGATTTCAGAACAATAAACATTATGTGAACATTATTCAAGTTATCAGTGTTCAATGACTATGTACATAGGGCAGTCACTAAGGTGTGGGGTAGAGTACTGTGTGCTATTTTTTAGTATTTTATTACGATCCCCATTAGCTGTTGCAAAAGCAGCAGCTACTCTTCCTGGTGTCCACACAAAACATGAAACATTACATAATACAGAACATTAATAGAACAGTAATAGCCGGCTAGAACAGTGTCTCAGTTCAGGGCAGGTTACTGGGCAGAAGCTGGCTAGTGGTGTCTGTTTAACAGCCTGATGGCCTGGAGATTGAAGCTGTTTTCAGTCTCTCGATCCCAGCTTTGATGAACCTGTACCATCTCCGCCTGCTAGATGGTAGCAGGGTGAACAGGCCTTGGCTCGAGTGACTGAGGTCCTTGGTGATCTTCTTGATCTTCTTGTCCTTCCTGTGACACGGGGTGCTGTAGATGTCCAAAGTGGTGTGGGCTTGTTGCTGATTGGTTGACCCCCTTTTTTTTGGGAGCTGAACCTATACATTGTGGATGTGTTTTTAACATTAGATGGTTCTAAACATGTAAACATTGTCCAGAGCACTCCATGTGGAAATGTTTGAGGAGAGCTGTTGACCTTGGATCGATAACGATGGGGATGGGCTTGTTGCTGATTGGTTGACACCTTTTCTTTATTGAATCTATATGTCGTCCGTGTTGGTACAGTTCAGCGTGCCAAGGTGAAGTGTTACTGTAGCTTACATCCAAGACTAAGTTCTATCCAGGCAGTGAAAACAAACAAACTGTTAAATGTGTTAACCAATCAATTTCTTAGTTGAATATCGACGTCTACAATGTGGTTCAATGAGAATGCAAAATAGAGCTTTCTGTTTAGAAGTGTACTGGGACTGCTAAGATATTACATGGTCTGATGTACTGCCTACTCTCAGTGGGCTCTGGTCTGATGTACTGCCTACTCTCAGTGGGCTCTGGTCTGATGTACTGCCTACTCTCAGTGTGCTCTGGTCTGATGTACTGCCTACTCTCAGTGGGCTCTGGTCTGATGTACTGCCTACTCTCAGTGGGCTCTGGTCTGATGTACTGCCTACTCTCTGATGTACTGCCTACTCTCTGATGTACTGCCTACTCTCTGATGTACTGCCTACTCTCTGATGTACTGCCTACTCTCTATGTGTCTGATGTACTGCCTACTCTCTGATGTACTGCCTACTCTCTGATGTACTGCCTACTCTCTGATGTACTGCCTACTCTCTGATGTACTGCCTACTCTCTGATGTACTGCCTACTCTCTATGTGTCTGATGTACTGCCTACTCTCTGATGTACTGCCTACTCTCTATGTGTCTGATGTACTGCCTACTCTCTATGTGTCTGATGTACTGCCTACTCTCTATGTGTCTGATGTACTGCCTACTCTCTATGTGTCTGATGTACTGCCTACTCTCTATGTGTCTGATGTACTGCCTACTCTCTATGTGTCTGATGTACTGCCTACTCTCTATGTGTCTGATGTACTGCCTACTCTCTATGTGTCTGATGTACTGCCTACTCTCTGATGTACTGCCTACTCTCTATGTGTCTGATGTACTGCCTACTCTCTGATGTACTGCCTACTCTCTGATGTACTGCCTACTCTCTATGTGGTCCTTCTGTAGCTCAGTTGGTAGAGCATGGCGCTTGTAACGCCAGGGTAGTGGGTTCAATCCCCGGGACCACCCATACGCAGAATGTATGCACACATGACTGTAAGTCGCTTTGGATAAAAGCGTCTGCTAAATGGCATATATATATATATGTACTGCCTACTCTCTATGTACTGCCTACTCTCTATGAGTCTGATGTACTGCCTACTCTCTATGTGTCTGATGTACTGCCTACTCTCTGATGTACTGCCTACTCTCTATGAGTCTGATGTACTGCCTACTCTCTGATGTACTGCCTACTCTCTATGAGTCTGATGTACTGCCTACTCTCTGATGTACTGCCTACTCTCTATGAGTCTGATGTACTGCCTACTCTCTATGTGTCTGATGTACTGCCTACTCTCTGATGTACTGCCTACTCTCTATGAGTCTGATGTACTGCCTACTCTCTGTGTCTGATGTACTGCCTACTCTCTGATGTACTGCCTACTCTCTATGTGTCTGATGTACTGCCTACTCTCTATGTGTCTGATGTACTGCCTACTCTCTGATGTACTGCCTACTCTCTATGTGTCTGATGTACTGCCTACTCTCTATGTGTCTGATGTACTGCCTACTCTCTATGTGTCTGATGTACTGCCTACTCTCTGATGTACTGCCTACTCTCTATGTGTCTGATGTACTGCCTACTCTCTGATGTACTGCCTACTCTCTATGAGTCTGATGTACTGCCTACTCTCTATGTGTCTGATGTACTGCCTACTCTCTGATGTACTGCCTACTCTCTGATGTACTGCCTACTCTCTATGTGTCTGATGTACTGCCTACTCTCTGATGTACTGCCTACTCTCTATGTGTCTGATGTACTGCCTACTCTCTATGTGTCTGATGTATTGCCTACTCTCTATGTGTCTGATGTACTGCCTACTCTCTGATGTACTGCCTACTCTCTGATGTACTGCCTACTCTCTGATGTACTGCCTACTCTCTATGTGTGCAGTGAAATGTGTTGTTTTACAGCGTCAGCCATAGTTCGACACAATCCTGGAGCAAATGAGCGTTAAGTCATTCAATCAATGAAATGTATTCATGCATCCCTTCTTGCATCAGCATATGTCACAACAGGGCTATACAGACATCCAGCCTAATGACCCAAAGAGCAAGCAATGCTGACGTAGAATTACGGTGTCACGCCTTGGTCATTGTATTTTGTGTTTTCGTTATAGAATTTGGTCAGGCCAGGGTGTGACATGGGTTTATGTTGTTGTTTTTCGTATTGGGGTTTGTCGTATTTGGGATTGCGGCTGATTAGGGGTGTGTCTAGTTAGGCTTGGCTGCCTGAGGCGGTTCTCAATCAGAGTCAGGTGATTCTTGTTGTCTCTGATGGGGAACCGTATTTAGGTAGCCTGGGTTTCACTGTGTTTTCGTGGGTGATTGTTCCTGTCTCTGTGTAGTTTCACCAGATAGGCTGTAATTAGGTTTCACGTTCCGTTTGTTGTTTTTGTATTTGTATAGTTATTTCATGTGTCACTTTTTTCATTAAAGTCATGAGTAACCACCACGCTGCATTTCGGTCCGACTCTCTTTCTACAAACGAAGAACGCCGTTACACACGGTGGCTCGGTGCCTTGCTCAAGGGCACATTGTCAGATTTTCTTCACCTTGTCGGCTCGGGTATTCAAACCAGCAAACTTTCAGTTACTTACCCGATGCTCTAACCGCTAGGCTACTGTTAATGGAATTTATACGTTTAAATGAATGATTAGAATATTCCACACTGAAACCATAGAATTGTATGAAATTGATTAGAATCATGAGATTATTCTGATGATGTGTGTAGTTTTAGTCAGTAGTATTATATATCTGTGAGTGTAGTTTTAGTCAGAATTAGGGTAAAACAATATATCTGGACAATATGTCTTTACAGTATCTTAAACACAGACTGTCTGAGCAAAATTTGGTGCCGACCTGACTAGACATTTGGGAGAGGACAGGGAGTACGTCTCAAGGTCCCAAGGTCTCCCTAATCTCTGTCGGCTGGGTAGTGATACAGTATGTGTGTAGGATACCTACTGTATGAGTGTGAAATTATGTGTGTAGGATACCTACTGTATGTGTGTGAAAGTATGTGTGTAGGATACCTACTGTTTGTGTGGTAGTATGTGTGTAGGATACCTACTGTTTGTGTGTGAAAGTATGTGTGTAGGATACCTACTGTTTGTGTGGTAGTATGTGTGTAGGATACCTACTGTTTGTGTGTGAAAGTATGTGTGTAGGATACCTTGCTGTTTGTGTGGTAGTATGTGTGTAGGATACCTACTGTTTGTGTGGTAGTATGTGTGTAGGATACCTACTGTTTGTGTGTGAAAGTATGTGCGTAAGGAGCCAGTATAAAACGAATGGTTTTGTACAACGGACTAGCGCTCTTGTGAATAACATTTTTTGACTATCAAATCCTGGGTTGCAGACTGAGTAGTTGAATTGAATTGGTTTATGAACATTGAGAACACAATTCTCATAACAGCTACGTAAAATAAAAATCCTCTGCTGACTTCTGGGATCAGCCCGAACCTCTGGACTGCTATATTTGCGTCCCAAATGGTACCATATTCCCTATATAGTGCACTACCTTTAATCTGGGCTCATAGGCTCTGGTCAAAAGTAATGCACTATAAAGAGAGTAGGATACCATTTGGGCCTAGAGTAATACATATATCAACACCGCAGGTTATAGTGGGGACAAGAGTACTTTATCTGTTAAAGGATACTGCTAGTCGTCCTAGATAGCAAATCTACAAAATATGGACCCTCGGCAACTGGATGTATTTTTTAGTGCATAGTTGTCACGTTCTGACCTTTATTTCCTTTGTTTTGTATTTATTTAGTATGGTCAGGGCGTGAGTTTGCTTGGGCAGTCTATGTTTGATTTTCTATGATTAGGGATTTCTATGTTTCAGCCGAGTATGGTTCTCAATCTGAGGCAAGTGTCATTAGTTGTCTCTGATTGAGAATCATACTTAGGTAGCCTGGGTTGCACTGTTTGTTTGTGGGTGATTGTCTATGTTAGTGGCTTGTGTTCAGCACAGGTCTCATTTATAGTGTCACGGTCGTCATTGGTTGATTGTTTTTTGTACAGTGTTTCAGTGTTTTCTTTATTAAAATTCACTATGAACACATACCACGCTGCATTTTGGTCCTCTGATCCTTCTCGCCTCTCCTCTTCAGATGAAGAGGAGGAAGACCGTGACAATAGTGCCCTGGATGTATATATTTATATATACACACAGTACCCATGGTGCTCTTTCATTAAAAAGTGGAGTGGAATCTCGGCAGCCAGAAGGAAATCTCACAGGCACAGTGGCCTTCACAAGAGACAAACGTGAGTGTGTGACACAATGGTCCTTTTTCAAAGCCTTGCTACTTGAGTAGTTCATCTATGAGCCACTACACGGCTGGTAGAAGGCCGTGCTCACAACAACACTCCTGTAGACAACGCTGCCTCACGACGACATTACTACAGAACGAGTTCAACTGAGCAGGAAAGTGAGATACTTTTCCACAAAATGTAAAAGAAGAAGCAACATGAAATGATAAACAAAATCTAGATGACGTTTGAGTAAAGCGTGAAAATAGATCTGCTATACCAACTCGTCCACACAATCCAAGACTAAGAAACTTGTCATAGTAAAGCATGAAAATAGATCTGCTATACCAGCTCATCCACACAATCCAAGACTAAGAAACGTGTCATAGTAAACCTGATCTTGATGCTGTTCCACTGAGCATGAAAGTTCTGTATCTGTATCACAAAAACAACATCGAGGAACACGTTACTGTAAACAACAACACCAGTTGAGGTTCAGCTGAGCATGAAAGTAGATTTGCCGTTGCGATATTCCACTAAATCAAATCTGTTTTGTTGCTGTGCTGTTGCCGTGTGACTGACAACTCTCATCAGCGCTCCTGTATTTAATGAGAGGAAATGACAGTGTGTGTGTGTGTGTGTGTGTGTGTGTGTGTGTGTGTGTGTGTGTGTGTGTGTGTGTGTGTGTGTGTGTGTGTGTGTGTGTGTGTGTGTGTGTGTGTGTGTGTGTGTGTGTGTGTGTGTGTGTGTGTGAGAGAGTGTTGTGGGTGTGTTTCATCAGTGCTGATCTGTTTAATGAGGGGGAATGACACTGTACATCGTCAACGAGCTACAGATACTAGCAGACAGCTGATATTTTATACCTCATTAACAGCAGATGCTTCAGAGGGCACCATTGATCTCCATGTCAACACACATTACCCAGTCAATCCCACATATCGACACACACACACAAAACACACACGCACGCATGAATGCACGCACGCACACACACATACACATGCATGCACCCACGCACGCACACACACACACACACACACACACACACACACACACACACACACACACACACACACACACACACACACACACACACACACACACACACACACACACACACACACACACACACACACACACACACACACACACACACACACACACACACACACACACACACACACACACACACAAATCAATACCACATGTCGAACAGTTCCCTGCATGGGCAAACCAATCACATTCAATCCCCTGTACACACACACACACCACTGAGTGTCTCCATCCCAAACGGCCAATAGGGTCTCGTCAAAAGTAGTGCACTATATAGGGAATAGGGCTCTGGTCTAAAGTAGTGCACTATATAGGGAATAGGGCTCTGGTCAAAAGTAGTGCACTATATAGGGAATAGGGCTCTGGTCTAAAGTAGTGCACTATATAGGGAATAGGGCTCTGGTCTAAAGTAGTGCACTATATAGGGAATAGGGCTCTGGTCAAAAGTAGTGCACTATATAGGGAATAGGGCTCTGGTCTAAAGTAGTGCACTATATAGGGAATAGGGCTCTGGTCAAAAGTAGTGCACTATATAGGGAATAGGGCTCTGGTCTAAAGTAGTGCACTATATAGGGAATAGGGCTCTGGTCTAAAGTAGTGCTCTATATAGGGAATAGGGTGCCATGTGGGACTCAGCCTGTGATACTGCAGTAGAAACACACTGCGAGCCGGTTGTCATGGGTCTAAAGCACCCCTTCAAACACACAACATGATTCTACGGGGCTGAGGATGGATCCAGTCTGTCATCACTTTGAGCACTACAGTAAGGTAACCCTATCACCTACATAGGGCTCTGGTCAAAAGTAATACACTATGGGCCTTTGTCTGAAGTAGGGAATAGGGAGCCGTTTGGAATGCAGCCCTTGTCACGCCCTACTCCTTGTCTCGTCTTAATTATCTTCAACATATCAGAGAACTGAAGGAATCACTGTCACTCAGTCTCTCCAGCACCCTTCATAATATCTTGACTGTCACTCTGTCTCTCCAGCACTCTTCATAACATCTTGACTGTCACTCTGTCTCTCCAGCACCCTTCATAACATCTTGACTGTCACTCTGTCTCCCCAGTACCCTTTGTAACATCTTGACTGTCACTGTCTCTTCAGCACCCTTCATAACATCTTGTGACTGTCACTGTCTCTTCAGCACCTTTTATAACATATTGACTGTCACTCTGTTCTCCAGCACCCTTTGTAACATCTTGACTGTCACTGTCTCTTCAGCACCCTTCATAACATCTTGTGACTGTCACTGTCTCTCCAGCACCTTTTATAACATAATGACTGTCACTCTGTTCTCCAGCATCCTTCATAATATATTGACTGTCACTCTGTCTCTCCAGAACCCTTTGTAATATCTTGACTGTCACTCTGTCACTCCAGCACCCTTCATAACATATTGACTGTCACTCTGTCACTCCAGCACCCTTTGGAATATCTTGACTGTCACTCTGTCACTCCAGCACCCTTCATAACATATTGACTGTCACTCTGTCTCCCCAGTACCCTTTGTAACATCTTGACTGTCACTGTCTCTTCAGCACCCTTCATAACATCTTGTGACTGTCACTGTCTCTCCAGCACCTTTTATAACATAATGACTGTCACTCTGTTCTCCAGCATCCTTCATAATATATTGACTGTCACTCTGTCTCTCCAGAACCCTTTGTAATATCTTGACTGTCACTCTGTCACTCCAGCACCCTTCATAACATATTGACTGTCACTCTGTCACTCCAGCACCCTTTGTAATATCTTGACTGTCACTCTGTCACTCCAGCACCCTTCATAACATATTGACTGTCACTCTGTTCTCCAGCACCCTTCATAACATATTGACTGTCACTCTGTCTCCCCAGTACCCTTTGTAACATCTTGACTGTCACTGTCTCTTCAGCACCCTTCATAACATCTTGTGACTGTCACTGTCTCTCCAGCACCTTTTATAACATATTGACTGTCACTCTGTTCTCCAGCACCCTTTGTAACATCTTGACTGTCACTGTCTCTTCAGCACCCTTCATAACATCTTGTGACTGTCACTGTCTCTCCAGCACCTTTTATAACATAATGGCTGTCACTCTGTTCTCCAGCACCCTTCATAACATATTGACTGTCACTGTCTCCCCAGCACCCTTCATAATATCTTGACTGTCACACTGTCTCTCCAGCACCCTTCATAACATATTGACTGTCAGTGTCTCCCCAGCACCCTTCATAATATATTGACTGTCACTCTGTGTCTCCAGCACCCTTCATAACATATTGACTGTCACTCTGTCTCTCCAGCACTCTTCATAACATCTTGACTGTCACTCTGTCTCTCCAGCACCCTTCATAACATATTGACTGTCACTCTGTCTCCCCAGTACCCTTTGTAACATCTTGACTGTCACTGTCTCTTCAGCACCCTTCATAACATCTTGTGACTGTCACTGTCTCTCCAGCACCTTTTATAACATATTGACTGTCACTCTGGTCTCCAGCACCCTTTGTAACATCATGACTGTCACTGTCTCTTCAGCACCCTTCATAACATCTTGTGACTGTCACTGTCTCTCCAGCACCTTTTATAACATAATGACTGTCACTCTGTTCTCCAGCACCCTTCATAATATATTGACTGTCACTCTGTCTCTCCAGCATCCTTCATAACATATTGACTGTCACTCTGTCTCTCCAGCACCCTTCATAATATATTGACTGTCACTCTGTCTCTCCAGAACCCTTTGTAATATCTTGACTGTCACTCTGTCACTCCAGCACCCTTCATAACATATTGACTGTCAGTGTCTCCCCAGTACCCTTTATAACATATTGACTGTCACTCTGTCTCCCCAGTACCCTTCATAATATATTGACTGTCACTCTGTTTCTCCAGCACTCTTCATAACATCTTGACTGTCACTCTGTCTCTCCAGCACCCTTCATAACATATTGACTGTCACTCTGTCTCCCCAGTACCCTTTGTAACATCTTGACTGTCACTGTCTCTTCAGCACCCTTCATAACATCTTGTGACTGTCACTGTCTCTCCAGCACCTTTTATAACATATTGACTGTCACTCTGTTCTCCAGCACCCTTTGTAACATCTTGACTGTCACTGTCTCTTCAGCACCCTTCATAACATCTTGTGACTGTCACTGTCTCTCCAGCACCTTTTATAACATAATGACTGTCACTCTGTTCTCCAGCACCCTTCATAACATCTTGACTGTCACTCTGTCTCCCCAGTACCCTTTGTAACATCTTGACTGTCACTCTGTTCTCCAGCACCCTTCATAATATATTGACTGTCACTCTGTCTCCCCAGTACCCTTTGTAACATCTTGACTGTCACTCTGTTCTCCAGCACCCTTCATAATATATTGACTGTCACACTGTCTCTCCAGCACCCTTCATAATATCTTGACTGTCACACTGTCTCTCCAGCACCCTTCATAACATATTGACTGTCAGTGTCTCCCCAGCACCCTTCATAATATATTGACTGTCACTCTGTCCCTCCAGCACCCTTCATAACATATTGACTGTCACTCTGTCTCTCCAGCACTCTTCATAACATCTTGACTGTCACTCTGTCTCTCCAGCACCCTTCATAACATATTGACTGTCACTCTGTCTCCCCAGTACCCTTTGTAACATCTTGACTGTCACTGTCTCTTCAGCACCCTTCATAACATCTTGTGACTGTCACTGTCTCTCCAGCACCTTTTATAACATATTGACTGTCACTCTGGTCTCCAGCACCCTTTGTAACATCATGACTGTCACTGTCTCTTCAGCACCCTTCATAACATCTTGTGACTGTCACTGTCTCTCCAGCACCTTTTATAACATAATGACTGTCACTCTGTTCTCCAGCACCCTTCATAATATATTGACTGTCACTCTGTCTCTCCAGCATCCTTCATAACATATTGACTGTCACTCTGTCTCTCCAGTACCCTTCATAATATATTGACTGTCACTCTGTCTCTCCAGAACCCTTTGTAATATCTTGACTGTCACTCTGTCACTCCAGCACCCTTCATAACATATTGACTGTCAGTGTCTCCCCAGTACCCTTTATAACATATTGACTGTCACTCTGTCTCCCCAGTACCTTTCATAATATATTGACTGTCACTCTGTTTCTCCAGCACTCTTCATAACATCTTGACTGTCACTCTGTCTCTCCAGCACCCTTCATAACATATTGACTGTCACTCTGTCTCCCCAGTACCCTTTGTAACATCTTGACTGTCACTGTCTCTTCAGCACCCTTCATAACATCTTGTGACTGTCACTGTCTCTCCAGCACCTTTTATAACATATTGACTGTCACTCTGTTCTCCAGCACCCTTTGTAACATCTTGACTGTCACTGTCTCTTCAGCACCCTTCATAACATCTTGTGACTGTCACTGTCTCTCCAGCACCTTTTATAACATAATGACTGTCACTCTGTTCTCCAGCACCCTTCATAACATATTGACTGTCACTCTGTCTCCCCAGTACCCTTTGTAACATCTTGACTGTCACTCTGTTCTCCAGCACCCTTCATAATATATTGACTGTCACTCTGTCTCCCCAGTACCCTTTGTAACATCTTGACTGTCACTCTGTTCTCCAGCACCCTTCATAATATATTGACTGTCACACTGTCTCTCCAGCACCCTTCATAACATATTGACTGTCACTCTGTTCTCCAGCACCCTTCATAATATATTGACTGTCACTCTGTCTCTCCAGCACCCTTCATAACATATTGACTGTCACTCTGTTCTCCAGCACCCTTCATAATATATTGACTGTCACTCTTTCTCTCCAGCACCCTTCATAACATCTTGACTGTCACTCTGTCTCTCCAGCACCCTTCATAACATCTCCATTTGTTGACACTTATAAAAGTTGTTCAATGCCTCAAACACAATTTGATAAAAAGCTGGAATGAGTTGGACCTGTTTTCTATACACGGTGTTTCAGGGGCGATCGGCTCAACGATAATGATGAGGATTTGGATCTTCCTGAAAAGAAATCCAAAAGAAAAAGCACTTTGGGGGAAAGATGTTTGGAATAGCTTTGACATCTGTATACAAAATAATGTTGTGACATTTGTGACATCCTTTCAATGGATTTAATGTCAGGAAGAAGGAAAACATCATCATTATATTTTGTCCCATCTTGCTCATAAGCCTTTACCCACATACAGTACTTCACACAGATTACTTAAGCGATGATATCTCCAACTAAACATAAAAATACATTAGAAAGGAACTCAGAGCCCCGAGCGAAGTTTATGTCGAAGAAAAGAGCACCATGGTATTGTACACAGTATCTCTGAATGCTATGATGAAGTCCTATCCAGAAATATGGCATAGTACAGGGAGCACCATGTTATTGTACAGGAAGCACCATGGTATTAGACAGGGAGCACCATGGTATTAGACAGGGAGCACCATGGTATTAGACAGGGAGCACCATGTTATTGTACAGGAAGCACCATGGTATTAGACAGGGAGCACCATGGTATTAGACAGGGAGCACCATGGTATTAGACAGGGAGCACCATGGTATTAGACAGGGAGCACCATGTTATTGTACAGGGAGCACCATGGTATTATACAGGGAGCACCATGGTATTAGACAGGGAGCACCATGTTATTGTACAGGGAGCACCGTGGTATTAGACAGGGAGCACCATGGTATTAGACAGGGAGCACCATGGTATTAGACAGGGAGCACCATTGTATTAGACAGGGAGCACCATGGTATTAGACAGGGAGCACCATGGTATTAGACAGGGAGCACCATGGTATTAGACAGGGAGCACCATGGTATTAGACAGGGAGCACCATGTTATTGTACAGGGAGCACCATGTTATTGTACAGGGAGCACCATGGTATTATAAAGCGAGCACCATGTTATTATACAGGGAGCACCATGGTATTAGACAGGGAGCACCATGGTATTAGACAGGGAGCACCATGGTATTGTACAGGGAGCACCATGTTATTAGACAGGGAGCACCATGGTATTATACAGGGAGCACCATGGTATTAGACAGGGAGCACCATGGTATTAGACAGGGAGCACCATGGTATTAGACAGGGAGCACCATGGTATTGTACAGGGAGCACCATAGTATTATACAGGGAGCACCATGTTATTGTACAGGGAGCACCATGGTATTATACAGGGAGCACCATGTTATTAGACAGGGAGCACCATGGTATTATACAGGGAGCACCATGTTATTATACAGGGAGCACCATGGTATTAGACAGGGAGCACCATGGTATTAGACAGGGAGCACCATGGTATTAGACAGGGAGCACCATGGTATTAGACAGGGAGCACCATGGTATTAGACAGGGAGCACCATGGTATTAGACAGGGAGCACCATGGTATTATACAGGGAGCACCATGGTATTAGACAGGGAGCACCATGGTATTAGACAGGGAGCACCATGGTATTAGACAGGGAGCACCATTGTATTGTACAGGGAGCACCATGTTATTAGACAGGGAGCACCATGGTATTATACAGGGAGCACCATGGTATTAGACAGGGAGCACCATGGTATTGTACAGGGAGCACCATGGTATTATACAGGGAGCACCATGGTATTGTACAGGGAGCACCGTGGTATTATACATGGAGCACCATTGTATTGTACAGGGAGCACCGTGGTATTATACATGGAGCACCATGTTATTAGACAGGGAGCACCATGTTATTAGACAGGGAGCACCATCTACTGCATACTGTACCTGTCCACAGAGCTACCATTACCTACTGCATACTGTACCTGTCCACAGAGCTACCATCACCTGCTGCATACTGTACCTGTCCACAGAGCTACCATCACCTGCTGCATACTGTACCTGTCCATAGAGCTACCATCACCTGCTGCATACTGTACCTGTCCACAGAGCTACCATCACCTGCAGCATACTGTACCTGTCCACAGAGCTACCATCACCTGCTGCATACTGTAACTGTCCACAGAGCTACTTTTCACATACGCCTCATTTTCCTTCTCCTACTCTCTTCCTCATCTTCCTCCTTCTACCTCTTCCTCATCTTCCTCCTCCTCCCCTTCCTTCTCCTACTCTCTTCCTCATCTTCCTCTTCCTCCTCTCTTCCTCATCTTCCCATTGTTTCCTCTTCCTCTCCTTCTCCTCTTCTGCTCCTCCTTCTCTTTATCTCCTCTTCCTCCTCTCTTCCTCATCTTCCTCTTCCTCCTCTTCCTCCTCTCTTCCTCATCTTCCCATTGTTTCCTCTTCCTCTCCTTCTCCTCTTCTGCTCCTCCTTCTCTTTATCTCCTCTTCCTCCTCTCTTCCTCATCTTCCTCTTCCTCCTCTCTTCCTCATCTTCCCATTGTTTCCTCTTCCTCTCCTTCTCCTCCTTCTCTTTATCTCCTCTTCCTCCTGCCTGCCTATCACCCCCCCCCCCCCGTCTATCTGTCCGTCACAGCCAATTGGTAAGAGTGATGGAGATACACAAGGTGCTGGGGCACAGCTCTCAAGGAATAGGGGGAGGGATGGAGGGGGGGGTGGGTGGGTGAAATGTGTTTTGTCAATCCAGATGAAATGCTGGAGTGGTCTGATCCTTCTTGTCTTCCTCAGTGCCCTGCGTGCCTGTCGTATATCAACCTGCTCTGCCATGTCCCCCAGCGTCAGCCTCACTAAATCTCACAGTGTTTTTATTGGTTAAACTGTTATTCATTGTCTGCTGCCAGAGCCCTAGACAGGGAGAAGCCTTCAAGCCCCAAGACAGGATGTGATACATTTTGTGGACATATGGCGTTTTTCAATCGACCGGCCGTGAGTGGCAGATTGTAGGCTTGGGCTCATCTTTCTGAACACTGAGCTACCGTTCACCTCCGTACTGTGACTGGCTCATCTTTCTGAACACTGAGCTACTGTTCACCTTCGTACTGTGACTGGCTCATCTTTCTGAACACTGAGCTACTGTTCACCTTCGTACTGTGACTGGCTCATCTTTCTGAACACTGAGCTACTGTTCACCTTCGTACTGTGACTGGCTCATCTTTCTGAACACTGAGCTACTGTTCACCTTCGTACAGTGACTGGCTCATCTTTCTGAACACTGAGCTACCGTTCACCTTCGTACTGTGACTGGCTCATCTTTCTGAACACTGAGCTACTGTTCACCTTCGTACTGTGACTGGCTCATCTTTCTGAACACTGAGCTACTGTTCACCTACTGCTCTTCTCTGTTCAATTAAGGGTCTCTGGTTACTTGTACTCTTGTATGAGAGTCAAAGACTGATCAATTCATTTGTTTGTATGAATGTGTGAGTATGTGTGTGTGTATGCTTGGGAGAATGCAAGATTGTTTGTGTGTGTGTGTGTGTGTGTGCGTGCGCGTGTGCGTGCGTGTGTGAGAGAGAGAGAGAATATCAGTGGAGTAATGCCAATTAAAACACAATATTTTAGGAATTCCGTCCAGCATTATTACACTAATAGCCATAATGAGCAAGAAATACATAACTACTAACATAAACAATACAAATTACCAGTCTGCTTTAATTAATGTACATGATAAAAACAGCTCTGTGCAATTTGGTTAAAGTGAATTATCATTGATGCTTTCAACATAGACTTTCCTACTTAGACTATAGGCTTCAAATGTGCTCAGTGTAGAAAACCCATACCCGCATAGTCACCCCTCTGAACTCTCACCCCTTCCAGATCTCATCCCGCGAGACTTGCTCCACCGGACCTCTGACCTGGGTCATCTGACCATGGTCAGCCAATCAGAGGTCTCTGAACATGCGTGTGTGTGTTTTGTCTGAAAGCTACTTCAGTTGGTTTCAGAGGTGCAGACAGAGAGACAACAGCTGCACCACCTCAAGTCACAATAGACCTTTCTAACATGGACACGCCTTTATAACATGGACAAGCCTTTCTAACATGGACAAGCCTTTCTAACATGGACAAGCCTTTCTAACATGGACAAGCCTATCTAACATGGACAATCCTTTCTAACATGGACAAGCCTATCTAACATGGACAAGCCTTTCTAACATGGACAAGCCTTTCTAACATGGACAAGCCTTTCTAACATGGACAAGCCTTTCTAACATGGACAAGCCTATCTAACATGGACAAGCCTTTATAACATGGACAAGCCTTTCTAACATGGACAAGCCTTTCTAACATGGACAAGCCTTAATAACATGGACAAGCCTTAATAACATGGACAAGCCTTAATAACATGGACAAGCCTTAATAACATGGACAAGCCTTTCTAACATGGACAAGCCTATCTAACATGGACAAGCCTTTATAACATGGACAAGCCTTTCTAACATGGACAAGCCTTAATAACATGGACAAGCCTTAATAACATGGACAAGCCTTAATAACATGGACAAGCCTTAATAACATGGACAAGCCTTTATAACATGGACAAGCCTTTCTAACATGGACAAGCCTTTCTAACATGGACAAGCCTTTATAACATGGACAAGCCTTTCTCTGGACACTCAATAGCTGGTGTTGCCTGTGTCTCTAACCATGTAAGTGGACTTGTAACCAGTCATGGTTAATTTAGTGTATGTTTAATCTGAACATGTTATTAGCTCCATGCTACTATGTGACTACATTCTTTCACATGTCTTGTTCCACTATAATATGTTGGTACTTGTTGGTATATGCACGTGTACAAGTCATGATACACATTCTGTATATTTCGCTCTTTGGTATGGTTACATGCATCTTCAGTATTTACTCAGGCAGTACAGCTTTGGCCCCTTTGTTAGCAATGGACTAAAGATGGCCGCTGTGTTTGTTGTTTTACACACATATTATGGTCGACCGGTGACGTCCCAGTCACTTCCTGTTATGGTCGCGTGCTCTACCATAATGGCCGACTTGTGGCGCTCTTCTGCACTCAGTACGGACATTCCAAATAAAATTCTGAGTGAGAAGCCCTCCCCAGAGACATTTTGACATGAACAAACTAATTAGATGTATTTTAAAAATACACTGAGTAAGTTGTTTTTATTGTTTTGATATTCTAATTGTGTTTCAGCTTTTCAAAGTCCCAGTTGGCCTCTGTCACCTCAACCTCTGGACTTCATGGGGTTGAACTGTTTTTATGTTTATGGTGTTTTCCCATTGGTTAATGGTTAGGATTTTAAAAACAGATGTGTGTCAGAGTTTAAGAGAGAGAAATCTATGTTCCAAAGTGACACATTTCTCATGCTATATCTGTCACTGATAACATGACAACATGACAACATGATAACGTGACAACAAGACAACATGATAACGTGACAACAAGACAACATGATAACATGATAACGTGACAACAAGACAACATGATAACGTGACAACAAGACAACATGATAACATGATAACGTGACAACAAGACAACATGATAACGTGACAACAAGACAACATGATAACGTGACAACAAGACAACATGATAACGTGACAACAAGACAACATGACAACATGATAACGTGACAACAAGACAACATGATAACATGATAACGTGACAACAAGACAACATGATAACATGACAACAAGACAACATGACAACATGATAACGTGACAACAAGACAACATGATAACATGATAACGTGACAACAAGACAACATGACAAAATGATAACGTGACAACAAGACAACATGACAACACGATAACGTGACAACAAGACAACATGACAACACGATAACGTGACAACAAGATAACACGATAACGTGACAACAAGACAACATGACAACACGATAACGTGACAACATGACAACATGATAACATGACAACATGAAAAACATGACAACATGACAACAAGACAACATGATAACATGATAACGTGACAACAAGACAACATGACAAAATGATAACGTGACAACAAGACAACATGACAACACGATAACGTGACAACAAGACAACATGACAACACGATAACGTGACAACATGACAACATGATAACATGACAACATGAAAAACATGACAACATGACAACAAGACAACATGATAACATGATAACATGACAACATGAAAAACATGACAACATGACAACAAGACAACATGATAACGTGACAACAAGACAACATGACAACACGATAACGTGACAACATGACAACATGATAACATGACAACATGAAAAACATGACAACATGACAACAAGACAACATGATAACATGATAACGTGACAACAAGTAAGTAAGTAAGTAAGTTGTTTTTATTGTTTTGATATTCTAATTGTGTTTCAGCTTTTCAAAGTCCCAGTAGTCCTCTGTCACCTCAACCTCTGAACTTCATGGGGTTGAACTGTTTGTATGTTTATGGTGTTTTCCCATTGGTTAATGGTTAGGATTTTAAAAACAGATGTGTGTCAGAGTTTTAGAGAGAGAAATCTATGTTCCAAAGTGACACATTTCTCATGCTATATCTGTCACTGATAACATGACAACATGATAACGTGACAACAAGACAACATGATAACATGACAACATGACAACATGACAACATGACAACATGACAACATGACAACATGACAACATGACAACATGACAACATGACAACATGACAACATGACAACATGACAACGTGATAACGTGATAACGTGACAACAAGACAACATGATAACATGACAACATGACAACATGACAACATGACAACATGACGACATGACGACATGACAACATGACAACATGACAACATGACAACATGACAACATGACAACATGACAACGTGACAACAAGACAACATGATAACGTGACAACAAGACAACATGATAACGTGACAACAAGACAACATGATAACGTGACAACAAGACAACATGATAACGTGACAACAAGACAACATGACAACATGATAACGTGACAACAAGACAACATGATAACATGATAACGTGACAACAAGACAACATGATAACATGACAACAAGACAACATGACAACATGATAACGTGACAACAAGACAACATGATAACATGATAACGTGACAACAAGACAACATGACAACATGACAACATGACAACATGACAACATGACAACATGACAACATGACAACATGACAACATGACAACATGACAACATGACAACGTGATAACGTGATAACGTGACAACAAGACAACATGATAACATGATAACGTGACAACAAGACAACATGACAACGTGATAACGTGATAACGTGACAACAAGACAACATGATAACATGATAACGTGACAACAAGACAACATGACAACATGACAACATGACAACATGACAACATGACAACATGACAACATGACAACATGACAACATGACAACGTGACAACGTGATAACGTGATAACGTGACAACAAGACAACATGATAACATGACAACATGACAACATGACAACATGACAACATGACGACATGACGACATGACAACATGACAACATGACAACATGACAACATGACAACATGACAACATGACAACGTGACAACAAGACAACATGATAACGTGACAACAAGACAACATGATAACGTGACAACAAGACAACATGATAACGTGACAACAAGACAACATGATAACGTGACAACAAGACAACATGACAACATGATAACGTGACAACAAGACAACATGATAACATGATAACGTGACAACAAGACAACATGATAACATGACAACAAGACAACATGACAACATGATAACGTGACAACAAGACAACATGATAACATGATAACGTGACAACAAGACAACATGACAAAATGATAACGTGACAACAAGACAACATGACAACACGATAACGTGACAACAAGACAACATGACAACACGATAACGTGACAACAAGATAACATGATAACGTGACAACAAGACAACATGACAAAATGATAACGTGACAACAAGACAACATGACAACACGATAACGTGACAACAAGACAACATGACAACACGATAACGTGACAACATGACAACATGATAACATGACAACATGAAAAACATGACAACATGACAACAAGACAACATGATAACATGATAACATGACAACATGAAAAACATGACAACATGACAACAAGACAACATGATAACATGATAACGTGACAACAAGTAAGTAAGTAAGTAAGTTGTTTTTATTGTTTTGATATTCTAATTGTGTTTCAGCTTTTCAAAGTCCCAGTAGTCCTCTGTCACCTCAACCTCTGAACTTCATGGGGTTGAACTGTTTGTATGTTTATGGTGTTTTCCCATTGGTTAATGGTTAGGATTTTAAAAACAGATGTGTGTCAGAGTTTTAGAGAGAGAAATCTATGTTCCAAAGTGACACATTTCTCATGCTATATCTGTCACTGATAACATGACAACATGATAACGTGACAACAAGACAACATGATAACATGACAACATGACAACATGACAACATGACAACATGACAACATGACAACATGACAACATGACAACATGACAACATGACAACATGACAACATGACAACGTGATAACGTGATAACGTGACAACAAGACAACATGATAACATGACAACATGACAACATGACAACATGACAACATGACGACATGACGACATGACAACATGACAACATGACAACATGACAACATGACAACATGACAACATGACAACATGACAACATGACAACATGACAACATGAAAAACATGGACAACATGGACAGCATGACAAACATGACAACATGGACAGCATGGACAGCATGACAAACATGACAACATGGACAACATGACAACATGGACAACATGGACAGCATGACAACATGGACAACATGGACAGCATGACAAACATGACAACATGGACAGCATGGACAGCATGACAAACATGACAACATGGACAACATGACAACATGGACAACATGGACAGCATGACAACATGGACAACATGGACAGCATGACAAACATGACAACATGGACAACATGGACAGCATGACAACATGACAACATGAAAAACATGGACAACATGGACAACATGGACAACATGGACAACATGGACAGCATGACAACATGACAACATGGACAACATGGACAGCATGACAAACATGACAACATGGACAACATGGACAGCATGACAACATGGACAACATGGACAACATGGACAACATGGACAACATGGACAACATGGACAGCATGACAACATGACAACATGGACAACATGGACAGCATGACAAACATGACAACATGGACAACATGGACAACATGGACAACATGACAAACATGACAACATGGACAACATGGACAGCATGACAAACATGACAACATGGACAACATGGACAACATGGACAACATGACGACATGACGACATGACAACATGACAACATGAAAAACATGACGACATGGACAACATGACGACATGGACAACATGGACAACATGGACAACATGGACAACATGGACAGCATGACAACATGACAACATGGACAACATGACGACATGATAACGTGACAACATGACAGCATGACAAACATGACAACATGGACAACATGGACAGCATGACAACATGACAACATGGACAACATGGACAGCATGACAAACATGACAACATGGACAACATGGACAGCATGACAACATGACAACATGAAAAACATGGACAACATGATAACAAGACAACATGATAAAAAGACAACATGATAAAAAGACAACATGATAACGTGACAACATGACAGCATGACAAACATGACAACATGGACAACATGGACAGCATGACAACATGACAACATGGACAACATGGACAGCATGACAAACATGACAACATGGACAACATGGACAGCATGACAACATGGACAACATGGACAACATGGACAACATGGACAACATGGACAACATGGACAGCATGACAACATGACAACATGACAACATGGACAACATGGACAGCATGACAACATGGACAACATGGACAACATGGACAACATGGACAACATGGACAACATGGACAACATGGACAGCATGACAACATGACAACATGAAAAACATGACGACATGGACAACATGACGACATGACGACATGGACAACATGACGACATGATAACAAGACAACATGATAAAAAGACAACATGATAACATGATAACGTGACAACATGATAACATGACAACATGATAACATGATAACGTGACAACATGACAACATGACAACATGATAACATGGACAACATGATAACGTGACAACATGACAGCATGACAAACATGACAACATGACAACATGACAACATGACAACATGGACAACATGATAACGTGACAACATGGACAACATGGACAGCATGACAACATGACAACATGGACAACATGGACAGCATGACAACATGACAACATGAAAAACATGGACAACATGGACAACATGGACAACATGGACAACATGGACAGCATGACAACATGACAACATGGACAACATGGACAGCATGACAAACATGACAACATGAAAAACATGGACAACATGGACAACATGGACAACATGGACAACATGGACAGCATGACAACATGACAACATGGACAACATGGACAGCATGACAAACATGACAACATGGACAACATGGACAGCATGACAACATGACAACATGGACAACATGGACAACATGGACAACATGGACAACATGGACAGCATGACAACATGACAACATGGACAACATGACGACATGACGACATGACAACATGACAACATGAAAAACATGACGACATGGACAACATGACAACATGGACAACATGGACAGCATGACAACATGACAACATGAAAAACATGGACAACATGGACAACATGGACAACATGGACAACATGGACAACATGGACAACATGGACAGCATGACAACATGACAACATGACGACATGACGACATGGACAACATGACGACATGATAACAAGACAACATGATAAAAAGACAACATGATAACATGACAACATGATAACATGATAACGTGACAACATGACAACATGACAACATGATAACATGATAACGTGACAACATGATAACATGACAACATGATAACATGATAACGTGACAACGTGATAACATGAAAAACATGACAACAAGATAACGTGACAACGTGACAACATGATAACATGATAACAAGACAACATGACAACATGATAACATGATAAAAAGACAACATGATAACATGACAACATGATAACGTGACAACATGACAACATGAAAAACATGGACAACATGGACAACATGACAACATGAAAAACATGGACAACATGGACAACATGACAACATGGACAACATGACAACATGACAACATGGACAACATGACAACATGACAACAAGATAACGTGATAACGTGACAACGTGAAAAACATGACAACAAGATAACGTGATAACGTGACAACGTGAAAAACATGATAACGTGATAACGTGACAACAAGACAACATGACAACATGATAACATGATAACGTGATAACGTGACAACGTGACAACATGAAAAACATGATAACGTGATAACATGATAACATGATAACAAGACAACATGATAACATGATAACAAGACAACATGACAACATGATAACAAGACAACATGATAACATGATAACAAGACAACATGACAACATGATAACAAGACAACATGATAACAAGACAACATGACAACATGAAAAACATGGACAACATGGACAACATGACAACATGAAAAACATGGACAACATGGACAACATGACAACATGATAACATGAAAAACATGACAACAAGATAACGTGACAACGTGACAACATGACAACATGACAACATGATAACAAGACAACATGACAACATGATAACAAGACAACATGATAACATGACAACATGATAACGTGATAACGTGACAACAAGACAACATGACAACATGATAACAAGACAACATGATAACGTGACAACGTGATAACGTGACAACATGACAACATGAAAAACATGGACAACATGGACTGTCAGGACCCGGGTCTCCGGAGTGAGAAACAGTCACTTAACCAACTGAGCCACGAATAGTCAGCAGAACCCAGAAGATGAGGCAGACACAGCAGTACTTGAGACGGTGTATTTAATGAAGTAAAAAGTCAAGTTCTTCAGGAAAACATGTAACTCCACAACCTCAAAAAGAATCCTACAAGAACAAAGGAAATCCTCCAAGACAAAAAAGGTAAATCCACAAGGTGGAAAGTAAAGCACAAAAAGCCTCAAAAGATACTCAAAAAAACAAACAAACAAGAACAAAAAACAGAATTCCACAAGAGAGTCCACCGGGATCAACAAGAGTTCTCAGAGTACTAGGGCTGGGTGCTAACATACAAACACAGAGCAAAGAACAGAGGAAAACAAAGGGTTTAAATACAATCAGGGGAAACGAGGCACAGGTGCAAATAATAATGGGGATCAAGGGAAAACAAAAGGTCAAAAGGCACAATGGGGGCATCTAGTGACCAAAAACCGGAACAACCCTGGCCAAATCCTGACAATGGACAACATGGACAACATGACAACATGACAACATGACAACATGACAACATGGACAACATGACAACATGACAACATGACAACATGACAACATGGACAACATGACAACATGGACAACATGAAAAACATGACAACATGACAACATGACAACATGGACAACATGGACAACATGACGACATGACGACATGGACAACATGACAACATGGACAACATGACAACATGGACAACATGGACAACATGACAACATGACAACATGACAACATGGACAGCATGACAACATGACAACATGAAAAACATGACAACATGACAACATGGACAACATGACAACATGACAACATGACAACATGGACAACATGACAACATGGACAACATGAAAAACATGACAACATGACAACATGACAACATGGACAACATGACAACATGACAACATGACAACATGACAACATGGACAACATGACAACATGGACAACATGAAAAACATGACAACATGACAACATGACAACATGGACAACATGGACAACATGACGACATGACGACATGGACAACATGACAACATGGACAACATGACAACATGGACAACATGACAACATGACAACATGGACAACATGACAACATGACAACATGACAACATGAAAAACATGACAACATGGACAACATGGACAACATGAAAAACATGACAACATGACAACATGACAACATGACAACATGGACAACATGACGACATGACGACATGGACAACATGAAAAACATGACAACATGACAACATGACAACATGACAACATGACAACATGACAACATGGACAACATGACGACATGACGACATGGACAACATGACAACATGGACAACATGACAACATGGACAACATGACGACATGACGACATGGACAACATGAAAAACATGACAACATGGACAACATGACAACATGGACAACATGGACAACATGACGACATGACGACATGGACAACATGACAACATGGACAACATGACAACATGGACAACATGACGACATGACGACATGGACAACATGAAAAACATGACAACATGGACAACATGGACAGCATGAAAACATGGACAACATGACAACATGACAACATGAAAACATGACAACATGGACAACATGGACAACATGGACAACATGGACAACATGAAAACATGGACAACATGACAACATGACAACATGAAAACATGACAACATGGACAACATGGACAACATGACAACATGGACAACATGACAACAAGACAACAAGACAACATGACAACATGACAACATGGACAACATGGACAACATGACAACATGGACAACATGGACATTATGCACACAGTGTAAATCTACACATGTAACCAACATTATGCACACAGTGTAAATCTACACATGTAACAGACATTATGCACACAGTGTACATCTACACATGTAACAGGACAGTTCAGACAGTGTAAATCTACACATGTAACAGACATTATGCACACAGTGTAAATCTACACATGTAACAGACATTATGCACACAGTGTAAATCTACACATGTAACAGGACAGTTCAGACAGTGTAAATCTACACATGTAACCAACATTATGCACACAGTGTAAATCTACACATGTAACAGACATTATGCACACAGTGTAAATCTACACATGTAACAGACATTATGCACACAGTGTAAATCTACACATGTAACAGACATTATTCACACAGTGTAAATCTACACATGTAACAGACATTATGCACACAGTGTAAATCCATACATGTAACAGAACAGTTCACACAGTGTAAATCTACACATGTAACAGACATTATGCACAAAGTGTAAATCTACACATGTAACAGAACAGTTCACACAGTGTAAATCTACACATGTAACAAACATTATGCACACAGTGTAAATCCATACATTTTTTATTTTAATTTTAACCTTTATTTAACTAGACAAATTCTTATTTTCAATGACGGCCTAGGAACAGTGGGTTAACTGCCTGTTCAGGGGCAGAACGATAGATTTGTACCTTGTCAGCTCGGGGATTTGAACTTGCAACCTTTCGGTTACTAGTCCAACACTCTAACCACTAGGCTACCCTGCCGCCCCACTAGGCTACCCAATCCCAATCCATACATGTAACAGACATTATGCACACAGTGTAAATCGACACATGTAACAGCACAGTGTAAATCTACACATGTAACAGACATTATGCACACAGTGTAAATCTAAACATGTAACAGACATTATGCACACAGGGTAAATCTACATATGTAACAGACATTATGCACACAGTGTAAATCCATACATGTAACAGGACAGTTCACACAGTATGTACACAAAGTATACTCTACATACAGTATCTAAACATGTAACAGGGATAGACCTAGTTCAGATACCTCTCTTCTCTTTGCTCTCCCTGAAGCCATGTTGTATTATCTAGGTCACAGCTGCACCAACCCCGCCTCGGTCCAAAACGGGTCTGTTCGGATAAAAATGCATTTTGTATAAGAGATACTGTATGACGCTTTGTCTTGTACAACAGCGAACGATTTCATACGTTACATATCTGAACCAACGTAACCTTTCACACTTCTGAACACAACCCTGGCCTCGTCGGGACATGAGGAGAGACCTCACTGGTGTAGAGAGAGTGGTGGGCTTTGTGATCAACAAAGACCAGGTCTGTTCGAAGAACACTGACGTTGTTTTGACGTTGGTTTTCATTCTTAGAAACCAAGGGCTCCAAATGGCTCATCCAATGGGTTAGTCAGGCCTTTTAAATGTCCTCCAGCAGCCCTCTCTTCTGCTGTTGAGGGTGGAGATGAGGTGAGTCAGATCTGGCTCCTGTTCATTATGCCACACAATAGAAATGGTCAAAATGTTGAGCAATGAAGAAAAATAATAATAATAGCTTTTTATTGGACCATGTTGTCCCTCCCTGTTTCAGTCTGTTTTCTTCTGTTCGGTGACTAATGAACACAATCCCAATGATGACTTACCCCTTTCTCCTAGTCTGTGTCATCACAGTTAGTCACGGGGCTCTGATAGATACAGTGTCAGCGTTGCAGTATGCAGTTCTTATCAGTTAGGTTGACTCTGTGGAGGGGCGTCTTAACGGACATTCCACTCGGTCAAAGTAGGACATGCTGTTATCATCACGGAGCAGCTAATATTATTACGTCAATAGAAGCAGATACATAAAGCAAAGAAGAGGTCAGACCTTTGATCTCCTGACTCAAGTTGTTATGCAGTCAAGCTCACTTCCAAGAAGGCATGGTCCAGCCAGCAGAAGAGGAGGAAGTCAGATGTGGTTGGGAAAGTCATCTGACCAAGTGTCTTGGAACTGCAGCTCAGTGCACATTGGGGTATTATGCTGAATAAGTTTGGGCAGAAGCAGAAGGGATCTTTTATTTTGTCATCACAACTATTATCTTTCCCCACTAAAGTTAGTGACTATTTCTCTCTCTATATGTGTATGTGTGAAGCCTGACCAATGGGGTTGCTTTCCTCCAAGCTGTGCGATCACTGTCCACAATGTGCAGATTCCTGCCAGGTGGCTGCAGGGTCTGGGGAGAGGTGCCTGTGTAAGTGTCACAGCTGGGAGTTCTGTCCTGACCGCTGCTGTGACCTGACCTGCCAGGTGTGTCTGGATGGCTGCTTCACCTGCTGCTCTGCAGACTGTAGCTACACCTTCTTCACTCTCTGCCTCGGCCTCGGACCGAACTGCACCGCCGTCTTCAACACAGACCGACAACAACCTGGGACCTCAGAGACTCAATGTGAATGTGAGTAACAAGTCATTCATTTGTTCGTTCCTTTGTTTGTTCCTTCCGTCCTACAGTAAATGGTTTGTGTTGTAGATGGCATGCTGGACTCAGACATGCATTTATCTAAACAGATTCACTGCAACTACTATTATAGAGACTAGAACCAGGACCAGACTAATGAACAGCTCTACTAACAGGTTCACTACTATAGAGACTAGAACCAGGACCAGACTAATGTACAGCTCTACTAACAGATTCACTACTATAGAGACTATAACCAGGACCAGACTAATGAACAGCTCTACTAACAGATTCACTACTATAGAGACTATAACCAGGACCAGACTAATATACAGCTCTACTAACAGATTCACTACTATAGAGACTATAACCAGGACCAGACTAATATACAGCTCTACTAACAGATTCACTACTATAGAGACTATAACCAGGACCAGACTAATATACAGCTCTACTAACAGATTCACTACTATAGAGACTATAACCAGGACCAGACTAATATACAGCTCTACTAACAGATTCACTACTATAGAGACTATAACCAGGACCAGACTAATATACAGCTCTACTAACAGATTCACTACTATAGAGACTATAACCAGGACCAGACTAATATACAGCTCTACTAACAGATTCACTACTATAGAGACTAGAACCAGGACCAGACTAATATACAGCTCTACTAACAGATTCACTACTATAGAGACTAGAACCAGGACCAGACTAACGAACAGCTCTACTGAGCATCTGTATTAGCGCTGTTGATCTTTTTGCATGTATTCATTTTCTACAGTATTTATTTACATGTTGTTGTAATTCAGAGATGAATATCAAGCCTTCTCTGTTATACCAGTGTAGCATAAAATGCAGATTGGAGAAATTGAGAATGTTGCATTGTTCAAGATAATATACACCACCAGTCAAAAGTTTTAGAACACCTACTCATTCAAGGGCTTTTATTTTAAAAATATTTTCTACATTGTGGAATGTTAGTGAAGATGTCAAACTATGAAATAACACATATGGAATCATGTAGTAACCAAAAACATGTTAAACAAATCAAAATATCTCATTTATATTTGAGATTCTTCAAATAGCCACCCTTTGCCTTGATGACAGCTTTGCACACTCTTGGCATTCTCTCAACCAGCTTCACCTGGAATGGTCTTGAAGGAGTTCCCACATATGCTGAGCACTTGTTGACTGCTTTTCCTTCACTCTGCTGTCAGACTCATCCCAAACCATCTCAATGTGGTTGAGGTCGGGGGATTGTCGAGGGTAGTGTCATCTGATGCAGCACTCCATCTCTCCATCTTGGGCGTGTTGGGTCATTGTCCTGTAGAAAAACAAATGACAGTCCAACTAAGCCCAAACCAGATGGGATGGCGTCTCGCTGCAGAATGCTGTGGTAGCCATGCTGGTTAAGTGTGCCTTGAATTCAAAATAAATCACAGACAGTGTCACCAGCAAAGCACCCCCACACCATCACCTCCTCCTCCATGCTTCATGGTGGGAATTACACATGCGGAGATCATACGTTCACCCACAACACATCTACCAAGACACGACGGTTGGAACCAAAAATCTCCAATTTGGACTCCAGAAGAAAGGACACATTTCCACCTGTCTAATGTCTATTGCTCATATTTCTTGGCCCAAGCAAGTCTCTCCTTATTATTGGTGTCCTTTATTAGCGTTTTCCTTGCAGTAATTCAACCATGAAGGCCTGATTCATGCAGTCTCCTCTGAACAGTTGCTGTTGAGATGTGTCTGTTACTTGAACTCCGTGAAGCATTTATTTGGGCTGCAATTTCTGAGTCTGGTAACTCTAATGAACTTATCCTCTGCAGCAGAGGTAAATCTGGGTCTTCCATTCCTGTGGCGGTCCTCATGAGAGCCAGTTTCATCATCGCGCTTGATTGTTTTTGCGACAGCACTTTAAGAAACTTTAAAGGTTGACATTTTCCGTATTGACTGACCTTCCGTCTTAAAGTAATGATGGACTGCCATTTGTCTTTGCTTATTTGAGCTGTTCTTGTCATAATATGGACTTGGTCTTTTACCAAATAGAGCCATCTTCTGTATACCACCCCTACCTTGACGCAACACAACGGATTCGCTCAAACGCATTAAGAAGGAAAGAAATTCCACAAATTAACTTTTAAGAAGGCACACCTGTTAACTGAGATCCCGTACCTCGATCCCGGATCGATATGACAACAGCCAGTGAAAGTGCAGGGCGCCAAATTCAAACAACAGAAAAATCAGAATTACAATTCCTCAAACATACAAGTATTTTACACAATTTTAAAGACACACTTTTTGTTAATCCCACCACAGTGTCCGATTTCCAATAGGCTTTACGGCGAAAGCACCACAAACGATTACGTTAGGTCAGAGCCAAGTCACAGAAAAACACAGCCATTTTTCCAGCCAAAGGAAGGAGTCACAAAAAGCAGAAATAGAGATAGAATTAATCACTAACCTTTGATGATCTTCATAAGATAACACTCATAGGACTTCATGTTACACAATACATGTATATTTTGTTCGATAAAGTTCATATTTATATAAAGAAATCTCAGTTTACATTGGCACGTTATGTTCAGTAGTTCCAAAAACATCCGGGGATTTTGCAGAGAGCCACATCAATTTACAGAAATACTCATCATAAATGTTGATCAAAATACAAGTGTTATACATGGAACTTTACATAAACTTCTCCTTAATGCAACCGCTGTGTCAGATTTCAAAAAAGCTTTACAGAAAAAGCACACCATATAATAATATGAGTACAGCACTCATTGACCAAAACAAGAAAAAACATATCCGCCATGTTGTGTAGTCAACAAAAGTCAGAAATAGCATTATAAATTGTCATGTTTT
>NC_060188.1:421204-498704 GCF_021184085.1 Oncorhynchus gorbuscha
CGCTGTAGGACACGTCGAACGTGCTGAACATGAATCTCGAGTGACGGAGAAAAAATCAGGATATCGTCAAGATAGACAAAAACAAAGATGTTCAGCATGTCTCTCAGAACATCATTAACTAATGCCTGAAAAACAGCTGGCGCATTGGCGAGACCAAACGGCAGAACCCGGTACTCAAAATGCCCTAACGGAGTGTTAAACGCCGTTTTCCACTCGTCCCCCTCTCTGATGCGCACGAGATGGTAAGCGTTACGAAGGTCCAACTTAGTAAAGCACCTGGCTCCCTGCAGAATCTCGAAGGCTGATGACATAAGGGGAAGCGGATAACGATTCTTAACCGTTATGTCATTCAGCCCCTCGATAATCCACGCAGGGGCGCAGAGTACCGTCCTTCTTCTTAACAAAAAAGAACCCCGCCCCGGCCGGAGAGGAAGAAGGCACTATGGTACCGGCGCCAAGAGACACAGACAAATAATCCTCGAGAGCCTTACGTTCGGGAGCCGACAGAGAGTATAGTCTACCCCGAGAAGGAGTGGTCCCCGGAAGGAGATCAATACTACAATCATACGACCGGTGAGGAGGAAGGGAGTTGGCTCGGGACCGACTGAAGACCGTGCGCAGATCATGATATTCCTCCGGCACTCCTGTCAAATCGCCAGGTTCCTCCTGAGAAGTAGGGACAGAAGAAACGGGAGGGATGGCAGACATTAAACACTTCACATGACAAGAAACGTTCCAGGATAGGATAGAATTACTAGACCAATTAATAGAAGGATTATGACATACTAGCCAGGGATGACCCAAAACAACAGGTGTAAACGGTGAACGAAAAATCAAAAAAGAAATAGTCTCACTGTGGTTACCAGATACTGTGAGGGTTAAAGGTAGTGTCTCAAATCTGATACTGGGAAGATGACTACCATCTAAGGCGAACATGGGCGTAGGCTTATCTAACTCTCTGAAAGGAATGTCATGTTTCCGAACCCATGCTTCGTCCATGAAACAACCCTCAGCCCCAGAGTCTATCAAGGCACTACATGTAGCACCCGAACCGGTCCAGCGTAGATGGACCGACAAAGTAGTACAGGATTTTGATGGAGAGACTTGAGTAGTTGCGCTCACCTGTAGCCCTCCGCTTACAGATGAGCTCTGGCCTTTTACTGGACATGAATTAACAAAATGTCCAGCAACTCCGCAATAGAGGCACAGGCGGTTGGTGATCCTCCGTTCCCTCTCCTTAGTCGAGATGCGAATCCCTCCCAGCTGCATGGGCTCAGACTCTGAGCCAGAGGAGGGAGATGGTTGCGATGCGGAGCAGGGAAACACCGTTGATGCGAGCTCTCTTCCACGAGCCCGGTGACGAAGATCTACCCGTCGTTCTATGCGGATGGCGAGAGCAATCAAAGAGTCCACATCTGAAGGAACCTCCCGGGAGAGAATCTCATCCTTAACCACTGCGTGGAGTCCCTCCAGAAAACGAGCGAGCAGCGCCGGCTCGTTCCACTCACTAGAGGCAGCAAGAGTGCGAAACTCAATAGAATAATCCGTTATGGACCGTTCACCTTGGCATAAGGAAGCCAGGGCCCTAGAAGCCTCCCTACCAAAAACTGAACGGTCAAAAACCCGAATCATCTCCTCTTTAAAGTTCTGGAACTTGTTAGAGCAATCAGCCCTTGCCTCCCAGATAGCTGTGCCCCATTCTCGAGCCCGGCCAGTAAGGAGTGAAATGACGTAAGCAACCCGAGCTCTCTCTCTAGAGTATGTGTTGGGTTGGAGAGAGAACACAATCTCACACTGCGTGAGAAGGAGCGGCACCCTAGGTTCTGGAGGCTCGACAGGCCAGGAAGTAACAGGTGGCACGAGACGTAGACTCTGGAACTGTCCAGAGAGGTCGGAAACCTGAGCGGCCAGGTTCTCCACGGCATGGCGAGCAGCAGACAATTCCTGCTCGTGTCTGCCGAGCATGGCTCCTTGGATCTCGACGGCAGTGTAACGAGCGTCTGAAGTCGCTGGGTCCATTCCTTGGTCGGTTCCTTCTGTCATGCAGGTGAAAGAGGACCCAAAAGCGACTTGGCGAAAACAGAGTCTTTAATCCAGTAAAGTGAATACAAACAAAAAAACACAACTTTCACTCGAAATGACGAGGACTAACTGGAGACTCGATCTTGAACAGCAGGTGAACAGCAGGTTGCCTCGGGAAGGCACTCGAACCAGACAGACTCAGACACCTGCTCACCACGCAGCATCTGAGGAAAACACGACACGACAGGGCGATACACAATCACAGCACGGTGAATTCTAAACAAGGAACCGACAGGACAGGAACGGAACACAAAGGAAGAAATAGGGACTCTAATCAGGGGAAAGGATCGGGAACAGGTGTGGGAAGACTAAATGATTGATTAGGGGAATAGGAACAGCTGGGAGCAGGAACGGAACGATAGAGAGAAGAGAGAGCGAGAGAGTGAGAGAGGGAGGGGGAGAGAGAGGGATAGAAAGAGGGAAAGAACCTAATAAGACCAGCAGAGGGAAACGAATAGAATGGGAAGCACAGGGACAAGACAAGATAATAAATGACAAAACATGACACTACTGTTCACCTTCGTACTGTGACTGGCTCATCTTTCTGAACACTGAGCTACCGTTCACCTCCGTACTGTGACTGGCTCATCTTTCTGAACACTGAGCTACTGTTCACCTTCGTACTGTGACTGGCTCATCTTTCTGAACACTGAGCTACTGTTCACCTCCGTACTGTGACTGGCTCATCTTTCTGAACACTGAGCTACTGTTCACCTTCGTACTGTGACTGGCTCATCTTTCTGAACACTGAGCTACTGTTCACCTTCGTACTGTGACTGGCTCATCTTTCTGAACACTGAGCTACTGTTCACCTTCGTACTGTGACTGGCTCATCTTTCTGAACACTGAGCTACTGTTCACCTTCGTACTGTGACTGGCTCATCTTTCTGAACACTGAGCTACTGTTCACCTTCGTACTGTGACTGGCTCATCTTTCTGAACACTGAGCTACTGTTCACCTTCGTACTGTGACTGGCTCATCTTTCTGAACACTGAGCTACTGTTCACCTTCGTACTGTGACTGGCTCATCTTTCTGAACACTGAGCTACTGTTCACCTTCGTACTGTGACTGGCTCATCTTTCTGAACACTGCTCTTCTCTGTTCAATTAAGGGTCTCTGGTTACTTGTACTCTTGTATGAGAGTCAAAGACTGATCAATTCATTTGTTTGTATGAATGTGTGAGTATGTGTGTGTGTCTGTGCAATTTGGTTAAAGTGAATTATCATTGATGCTTTCAACATAGACTTTCCTACTTCGACTCTAGGCTTCAAATGTGCTCAGTGTAGAAAACCCATACCCGCATAGTCACCCCTCTGAACTCTCACCCCTTCCAGATCTCATCCCGCGAGACTTGCTCCACCGGACCTCTGACCTGGGTCATCTGACCATGGTCAGCCAATCAGGTCTCTGAACTTGCGTGTGTGTGTTTTGTCTGAAAGCTACTTCAGTTGGTTTCAGAGGTGCAGACAGAGAGACAACAGCTGCACCACCTCAAGTCACAATAGACCTTTCTAACATGGACAAGCCTTTCTAACATGGACAAGCCTTTCTAACATGGACAAGCCTTTCTAACATGGACAAGCCTTTCTAACATGGACAAGCCTATCTAACATGGACAAGCCTATCTAACATGAACAAGCCTTTCTAACATGGACAAGCCTTTCTAACATGGACAAGCCTATCTAACATGGACAAGCCTATCTAACATGGACAAGCCTATCTAACATGGACAAGCCTATCTAACATGGACAAGCCTTAATAATATGGACAAGCCTTTCTAACATGGACAAGCCTTTCTAACATGGACAAGCCTTTCTAACATGGACAAGCCTTTCTAACATGGACAAGCCTATCTAACATGGACAAGCCTATCTAACATGGACAAGCCTTAATAATATGGACAAGCCTTTCTAACATGGACAAGCCTTTATAACATGGACAAGCCTTTCTAACATGGACAAGCCTTTATAACATGGACAAGCCTTAATAACATGGACAAGCCTTTATAACATGGACAAGCCTTTATAACATGGACAAGCCTTTATAACATGGACAAGCCTATCTAACATGGACAAGCCTATCTAACATGGACAAGCCTTAATAATATGGACAAGCCTTTCTAACATGGACAAGCCTTTATAACATGGACAAGCCTTTCTAACATGGACAAGCCTTTATAACATGGACAAGCCTTAATAACATGGACAAGCCTTTATAACATGGACAAGCCTTTATAACATGGACAAGCCTTTATAACATGGACAAGCCTTTCTCTGGACACTCAATAGCTGGTGTTGCCTGTGTCTCTAACCATGTAAGTGGACTTGTAACCAGTCATGGTTAATTTGGTGTATGTTTAATCTGAACATGTTATTAGCTCCATGCTACTATGTGACTACATTCTTTCACATGTCTTGTTCCACTATAATATGTTGGTACTTGTTGGTATATGCATGTGTACAAGTCATGATACACATTCTGTATATTTTGCTCTTTGTTATGGTTACATGCATCTTCAGTATTTACTCAGACAGTACAGCTTTGGCCCCTTTGTTAGCAATGGACTAAAGATGGCCACTGTGTTTGTTGTTTTACACACATATTATGATCGACCGGTGACGTCCCAGTCACTTCCTGTTATGGTCGCATGCTCTACCATAATGGCCGACTTGTGGCGCTCTTCTGCACTCAGTACGGACATTCCAAATAAAATTCTGAGTGAGAAGCCCTCCCCAGAGACATTTTGACATGAACAAACTAATTAGATGTATTTGAAAAATACACTGAGTAAGTTGTTTTTATTGTTTTGATATTCTAATTGTGTTTCAGCTTTTCAAAGTCCCAGTTGGCCTCTGTCACCCCAACCTCTGGACTTCATGGGGTTGAACTGTTTGTATGTTTATGGTGTTTTCCCATTGGTTAATGGTTAGGATTTTTAAAACAGATGTGTGTCAGAGTTTTAGAGAGAGAAATCTATGTTCCAAAGTGACACATTTCTCATGCTATATCTGTCACTGATAACATGACAACATGATAACGTGACAACAAGACAACATGATAACATGACAACATGATAACATGACAACATGACAACATGATAACATGATAACATGATAACGTGACAACAAGACAACATGATAACATGATAACATGACAACATGATAACATGACAACATGATAACGTGACAACAAGACAACATGATAACATGATAACATGACAACATGATAACGTGACAACAAGACAACATGACAACGTGACAACATGACAACATGATAACGTGATAAGAAGACAACATGATAACGTGACAACAAGACAACATGATAGCGTGACAACAAGACAACATGACAACAAGACAACATGATAACATGACAACATGACAACATGATAACATGACAACATGACAACATGATAACATGACAACATGATAACATGATAACGTGACAACAAGACAACATAACATGATAACGTAACAACAAGACAACATGACAACAAGACAACATGATAACATGACAACAAGACAACATGATAACATGACAACATGATAACATGATAACGTGACAACAAGACAACATGACAACATGACAACGTGACAACATGACAACATGATAACGTGACAAGAAGACAACATGATAACAAGACAACATGACAACATAACATGATAACGTGACAACAAGACAACATGACAACAAGACAACATGATAACATGACAACAAGACAACATGATAACATGACAACATGATAACATGATAACGTGACAACAAGACAACATGACAACATGACAACATGACAACGTGACAACATGACAACATGATAACGTGACAACAAGACAACATGATAACGTGACAACAAGACAACATGATAATGTGACAACAAGACCACATGACAACAAGACAACATGATAACATGACAACAAGACAACATGACAACATGACAACATGATAACATGATAATGTGACAACAAGACAACATGATAACATGATAACAAGACAACATGATAACATGATAACAAGACAACATGATAATGTGACAACAAGACAACATGATAACATGATAACAAGACAACATGATAACAAGACAACATGATAACATGACAACTTGACAACATGATAACATGATAATGTGACAACAAGACAACATGATAACATGATAACAAGACAACATGATAACATGATAACAAGACAACATGATAACATGATAACAAGACAACATGACAACATGATAACATGATAATGGGCGGCAGCGTAGCCTAGTGGTTAGAGCGTTGGACTAGTAACCGGAAGGTTGCAAGTTCAAACCCCCGAGCTGACAAGGTACAAATCTGTCGTTCTGCCCCTGAACAGGCAGTTAACCCACTGTTCCCAGGCCGTCATTGAAAATAAGAATGTGTTCTTAACTGACTTGCCTGGTTAAATAACGATAAAAAAAATATAAAAAAATAACATGATAACATGAAAAACATGGACAACATGACAACGTGATAACATATTTTGAACTTGAGCTCTCTCCGTCTGCAGTTTTACAGTAATGTGCAGAGGAACATTTCTAGGAAGAAAACTTGACGACAAATAGCACAGTGTACAAGAGACCACAGATGCATTGTACTGAGACAGGCATTGAGGAGACCACAGATGCATTGTACTGAGACAGGCATTGAGGAGACCACAGATGCATTGTACTGAGACAGGCATTGAGGAGACCACAGATGCATTGTACTGAGACAGGCATTGAGGAGACCACAGATGCATTGTACTGAGACAGGCATTGAGGAGACCACACCCACTCAGAGTGATGTCATAAACGATGTTGTTACAGGGAGACAGGTGATTAGCTGATAATTATAAGGATGGGAATCACTCTGGTAATGTGCTTTAATTTTCCTGGAATGTGCCCCCGCCTTCATTTCATAAGCGATCATAAAAGGATCATTACACAACATTTATTGTCCAAGGCAAATCTCCCCTCTGGGACAAAGGAAATCATATTTCAATGCAATGGCGAGAAGAAAAAAGAAAACATTTTTTGAAAGCAACCAGTGTTTTTACAGAGAGGATGGTCCCAGCTTTCTGTAGATCTCTTTAATTTCTCAACTGTACTGACCTACTGGAGCATTTTTACAACCAAAGTAATCCTGTCTTTCATGGCTTTGAGATACGGAGCTTACAGACAGTCAGCCATTAGCAGTGAGTCCATGGGCCTATCAACACTCCAGGAATGTACCTTTTTCTGGAATGTTATGTGTCCCTTCTTAATAACAGATCAGATACAGACATTATGCACACAGTGTAAATCTACACATGTAACAGACATTATGCACACAGTGTAAATCTACACATGTAACAGGACAGTTCACACAGTGTAAATCTACACATGTAACCAACATTATGCACACAGTGTAAATCTACACATGTAACAGACTTTATGCACACAGTGTAAACCCATACATGTAACAGACATTATGCACACAGTGTAAATCTACACATGTAACAGACATTATGCACACAGTGTAAATCTACACATGTAACAGACATTATGCACACAGTGTAAATCTACACATGTAACAGGCATTATGCACACAGTGTAAATCTACACATGTAACAGACATTATGCACACAGTGTAAATCCATACATTTTTAATTTTAATTTTAACCTTTATTTAACTAGACAAATTCTTATTTTCAATGACGGCCTAGGAACAGTGGGTTAACTGCCTGTTCAGGGGCAGAACGAATGATTTGTACCTTATCAGCTCGGGGATTTGAACTTGCAACCTTTCGGTTACTAGTCCAACGCTCTAACCACTAGGCTACCCTGCCGCCCCACTAGGCTACCCTGTAACAGGACAGTTCACACAGTGTAAATCCATACATGTAACAGACATTACGCACACAGTGTAAATCTACACATATAACAGACATTATGCACACAGTGTAAATCTACACATGTAACAGACATTATGCACACAGTGTAAATCTACACATGTAACAGACATTATGCACACAGTGTAAATCCATACATGTAACAGACATTACGCACACAGTGTAAATCTACACATGTAACAGACATTATGCACACAGTGTAAATCGACACATTTAACAGACATTATGCACACAGTGTAAATCTACACATGTAACAGACATTATGCACTCAGTGTAAATCCATACATGTAACAGACATTACGCACACAGTGTAAATCTACACATGTAACAGACATTATGCACACAGTGTAAATCGACACATGTAACAGCACAGTGTAAAACTACACATGTAACAGACATTACGCACACAGTGTACATCTACACATGCAACCAACATTATGCACACAGTGTAAATCCATACATGTAACAGACATTACGCACACAGTGTAAATCTACACATGTAACAGACATTATGCACACAGTGTAAATCTACACATGTAAGAGACATTATGCACACAGTGTAAATCTACACATGTAACAGACATTATGCACACAGTGTAAATCTACACATGTAACAGACATTATGCACACAGTGTAAAACTACACATGTAACAGACATTATGCACACAGTGTAAATCTACACATGTAACAGCACAGTGTAAATCTACACTTGTAACAGGCATTATGCACACAGTGTAACTCTACACATGTAACAGACATTATGCACACAGTGTAAAACTACATATGTAACAGCACAGTGTAAATCTACACATGTAACAGGACAGTTCACACTGTGTAAATCTACACATATAACAGACATTATGCACACAGTGTAAATACATACATGTAACAGACATTATGCACACAGTGTAAATCCATACATGTAACAGACATAATACACACAGTGTAAATCCATACATGTAACAGACATTATGCACACAGTGTAAATCGACACATGTAACAGCACAGTGTAAATCTACACATGTAACAGACATTATGCACACAGTGTAAATCTAAACATGTAACAGACATTATGCACACAGTGTAAATCTACACATGTAACAGACATTATGCACACAGTGTAAATCCATACATGTAACAGGACAGTTCACACAGTATGTACACAAAGTATACTCTACATACAGTACCTAAACATGTAACAGGGATAGACCTAGTTCAGATACCTCTCTTCTCTTTGCTCTCCCTGAAGCCATGTTGTATTATCTAGCTCACAGCTGCACCAACCCCGCCTCGGTCCAAAACGGGTCTGTTCGGATAAAAATGCATTTTGTATAAGAGATACTGTATGACGCTTTGTCTTGTACAACAGCGAACGATTTCATACGTTACATATCTGAACCAACATAACCTTTCACACTTCTGAACACACCCCTGGCCTCGTCGGGACATGAGGAGAGACCTCACTGGTGTAGAGAGAGTGGTGGGTTTTGTGATCAACTAAGCCTCCCCCAAAAAGACGTGAATTGCGGGCCTCTGTCTGAAAGGCCGAATTCCTGAACCAAAGACCGGGTCTGTTCGAAGAACACTGACGTTGTTTTGACGTTGGTTTTCATTCTTAGAAACCAAGGGCTCCAAATGGCTCATCCAATGGGTTAGTCAGGCCTTTTAAATGTCCTCCAGCAGCCCTCTCTTCTGCTGTTGAGGGTGGAGATGAGGTGAGTCAGATCTGGCTCCTGTTCATTATGCCACACAATAGAAATGGTCAAAATGTTGAGCAATGAAGAAAAATAATAATAATAGCTTTTTATTGGACCATGTTGTCCCTCCCTGTTTCAGTCTGTTTTCTTTTGTTCGGTGACTAATGAACACAATCCCAATGATGACTTACCCCTTTCTCCTAGTCTGTGTCATCACAGTTAGTCACGGGGCTCTGATAGATACAGTGTCAGCGTTGCAGTATGCAGTTCTTATCAGTTAGGTTGACTCTGTGGAGGGGCGTCTTAACGGACATTCCACTCGGTCAAAGTAGGACATGCTGTTATCATCACGGAGCAGCTAATATTATTACGTCAATAGAAGCAGATACATAAAGCAAAGAAGAGGTCAGACCTTTGATCTCCTGACTCAAGTTGTTATGCAGTCAAGCTCACTTCCAAGAAGGCATGGTCCAGCCAGCAGAAGAGGAGGAAGTCAGATGTGGTTGGGAAAGTCATCTGACCAAGTGTCTTGGAACTGCAGCTCAGTGCACATTGGGGTATTATGCTGAATAAGTTTGGGCAGAAGCAGAAGGGATCTTTTATTTTTGTCATCACAACTATTATCTTTCCCCACTAAAGTTAGTGACTATTTCTCTCTCTATATGTGTATGTGTGAAGCCTGACCAATGGGGTTGCTTTCCTCCAAGCTGTGCGATCACTGTCCACAATGTGCAGATTCCTGCCAGGTGGCTGCAGGGTCTGGGGAGAGGTGCCTGTGTAAGTGTCACAGCTGGGAGTTCTGTCCTGACCGCTGCTGTGACCTGACCTGCCAGGTGTGTCTGGATGGCTGCTTCACCTGCTGCTCTGCAGACTGTAGCTACACCTTCTTCACTCTCTGCCTCGGCCTCGGACCGAACTGCACCGCCGTCTTCAACACAGACCGACAACAACCTGGGACCTCAGAGACTCAATGTGAATGTGAGTAACAAGTCATTCATTTGTTCGTTCCTTTGTTTGTTCCTTCCGTCCTACAGTAAATGGACCAGACTAATGAACAGCTCTACTAACAGATTCACTACTATAGAGACTAGAACCAGGACCAGACTAGTATACAGCTCTACTAACAGATTCACTACTATAGAGACTAGAACCAGGACCAGACTACTGTACAGCTCTACTAACAGATTCACTACTATAGAGACTAGAACCAGGACCAGACTAATGAACAGCTCTACTAACAGATTCACTACTATAGAGACTAGAACCAGGACCAGACTAATGAACAGCTCTACTAACAGATTCACTACTATAGAGACTAGAACCAGGACCAGACTAATATACAGCTCTACTAACAGATTCACTACTATAGAGACTAGAACCAGGACCAGACTAATATACAGCTCTACTAACAGATTCACTACAATAGAGACTAGAACCAGGACCAGACTAATGAACAGCTCTACTAACAGATTCACTACAATAGAGACTAGAACCAGGACCAGACTAATGAACAGCTCTACTAACAGATTCACTACTATAGAGACTAGAACCAGGACCAGAATAGTGTACGGCTCTACTAACAGATTCACTACTATAGAGACTAGAACCAGGACCAGACTAATATACAGCTCTACTAACAGATTCACTACTATAGAGACTAGAACCAGGACCAGACTAATATACAGCTCTACTAACAGATTCACTACTATAGAGACTATAACCAGGACCAGACTAATGTACAGCTCTACTAACAGATTCACTACTATAGAGACTAGAACCAGGACCAGACTAATGAACAGCTCTACTAACAGATTCACTACTATAGAGACTAGAACCAGGACCAGACTAATATACAGCTCTACTAACAGATTCACTACTATAGAGACTAGAACCAGGACCAGACTAATGAACAGCTCTACTAACAGATTCACTACAATAGAGACTAGAACCAGGACCAGACTAATATACAGCTCTACTAACAGATTCACTACTATAGAGACTAGAACCAGGACCAGACTAACGAACAGCTCTACTGAGCATCTGTATTAGCGCTGTTGATCTTTTTGCATGTATTCATTTTCTACAGTATTTATTTACATGTTGTTGTAATTCAGAGATGAATATCAAGCCTTCTCTGTTATACCAGTGTAGCATAAAATGCAGATTGGAGAAATTGAGAATGTTGCATTGTTCAAGATAATATACACCACCAGTCAAAAGTTTTAGAACACCTACTCATTCAAGGGCTTTTATTTTTAAAATATTTTCTACATTGTGGAATGGTAGTGAAGATGTCAAACTATGAAATAACACATATGGAATCATGTAGTAACCAAAAACATGTTAAACAAATCAAAATATCTCATTTATATTTGAGATTCTTCAAATAGCCACCCTTTGCCTTGATGACAGCTTTGCACACTCTTGGCATTCTCTCAACCAGCTTCACCTGGAATGGTCTTGAAGGAGTTCCCACATATGCTGAGCACTTGTTGACTGCTTTTCCTTCACTCTGCTGTCAGACTCATCCCAAACCATCTCAATTTGGTTGAGGTCGGGGGATTGTCGAGGGTAGTGTCATCTGATGCAGCACTCCATCTCTCCATCTTGGGCGTGTTGGGTCATTGTCCTGTAGAAAAACAAATGACAGTCCAACTAAGCCCAAACCAGATGGGATGGCGTCTCGCTGCAGAATGCTGTGGTAGCCATGCTGGTTAAGTGTGCCTTGAATTCAAAATAAATCACAGACAGTGTCACCAGCAAAGCACCCCCACACCATCACACCTCCTCCTCCATGCTTCATGGTGGGAATTACACATGCGGAGATCATACGTTCACCCACAACACATCTACCAAGACACGACGGTTGGAACCAAAAATCTCCAATTTGGACTCCAGAAGAAAGGACACATTTCCACCTGTCTAATGTCTATTGCTCATGTTTCTTGGCCCAAGCAAGTCTCTCCTTATTATTGGTGTCCTTTATTAGCGTTTTCCTTGCAGTAATTCAACCATGAAGGCCTGATTCATGCAGTCTCCTCTGAACAGTTGCTGTTGAGATGTGTCTGTTACTTGAACTCCGTGAAGCATTTATTTGGGCTGCAATTTCTGAGTCTGGTAACTCTAATGAACTTATCCTCTGCAGCAGAGGTAAATCTGGGTCTTCCATTCCTGTGGCGGTCCTCATGAGAGCCAGTTTCATCATCGCGCTTGATTGTTTTTGCGACAGCACTTTAAGAAACTTTAAAGGTTGACATTTTCCGTATTGACTGACCTTCCCGTCTTAAAGTAATGATGGACTGCCATTTGTCTTTGCTTATTTGAGCTGTTCTTGTCATAATATGGACTTGGTCTTTTACCAAATAGAGCCATCTTCTGTATACCACCCCTACCTTGTCGCAACACAACGGATTCGCTCAAACGCATTAAGAAGGAAAGAAATTCCACAAATTAACTTTTAAGAAGGCACACCTGTTAACTGAGATCCCGTACCTCGATCCCGGATCGATATGACAACAGCCAGTGAAAGTGCAGGGCGCCAAATTCAAACAACAGAAAAATCAGAATTACAATTCCTCAAACATACAAGTATTTTACACAATTTTAAAGACACACTTTTTGTTAATCCCACCACAGTGTCCGATTTCCAATAGGCTTTACGGCGAAAGCACCACAACGATTACGTTAGGTCAGAGCCAAGTCACAGAAAAACACAGCCATTTTTCCAGCCAAAGGAAGGAGTCACAAAAAGCAGAAATAGAGATAGAATTAATCACTAACCTTTGATGATCTTCATAAGATAACACTCATAGGACTTCATGTTACACAATACATGTATATTTTGTTCGATAAAGTTCATATTTATATAAAGAAATCTCAGTTTACATTGGCACGTTATGTTCAGTAGTTCCAAAAACATCCGGGGATTTTGCAGAGAGCCACATCAATTTACAGAAATACTCATCATAAATGTTGATCAAAATACAAGTGTTATACATGGAACTTTACATAAACTTCTCCTTAATGCAACCGCTGTGTCAGATTTCAAAAAAGCTTTACAGAAAAAGCACACCATATAATAATATGAGTACAGCGCTCATTGACCAAAACAAGAAAAAACATATCCGCCATGTTGTGTAGTCAACAAAAGTCAGAAATAGCATTATAAATATTCACTTACCTTTGATGATCTTCATCAGAATGCACTCCCAGGAATCCCAGTTCCACACTAATTGTTTGATTTGTTCGATAAAGTTAATCATTTATGTCCAAATACCTCCTTTTTGTTCGCGCATTTAGCCCAGTAGTTCAAATTCATGACGCACGAGAAGACGAAAAGTAAAAAAAGTTCCATTACAGTCCGTAGAAACATGTCAAACGAAGTATAGAATCAATCTTTAGGATGTTTTTAACATACATCTTCAATAATGTTCCAACAGGAGAATTCCTTTGTCTGTAGAAATGCAATGGAACAGAGCTAACTCTCACATGAGCGCGCGAGACTGAGCTCGTGGCACTCTGCCAGTCCTCCGACCCATTCCCCTCTCATTCGCCCCCACCTCACAGTAGAAGCATCAAACAAGGTTCTAACGACTGTGGACATCTAGTGGAAGCCTTAGGAAGTGCAACATGACCAATATCCCACTGTATCTTCAATAGGGAATTCATTGAAAAACTACAATCCTCAGATTTCCCACTTCCTGGTAGGATTTCTTCTCAGGTTTTCGCCTGCCATTTGAGTTCTGTTATACTCACAGGCATATTACAAACCGTTTTAGAAACTTCAAAGTGTTTTCTATCCAAATATACTAATGATAAACATATCTGAGGTGACATGCAAATAGGGCTTTTTTTTCTTTTGAATACCACCCCTACCTTGTCACAACACAACTGATTGGCTCACACGCATCCAGGTGACTACCTCATGAAGCTAATTGAGAGAATGCCAAGAGTGTGCAAAGCTGTCATCAAGGCAAAGGGTGGCTATTTGAAGAATCTCAAATATAAAATATTAGTGTTTAACACTTTTTTGGTTACTACATGATTCCATATGTGTTAGTTCATAGTTTTTATGTCTTCACTAATATTCTACAATGTAGAAAAGGGTCCAAAATAAAGCGAAACCCTTGAACGAGTAGGTGTTATAAAACTTTTCACCGGTAGTGTACATGTTTATATATGACAAGATTGTCTTTTTTAATTGACACTTATCATTGAGAAAATGCTCATAGTGCAAAGTATAGCTTTTTTGCACCGTTAATTGGAATGATATCAAATGACTGCTGAATGAATGAAGCAGTCTATCGTGTGTTTTGGGATAGTCGTGCCGCGTCAGACCTGGGTTCAAATACTATTCAAAATCATTTAAAATACTTAATCTGTGCCTAATCAAGCCTGTCTGGCTTAATTAACCAATAGAATAGTCTCCAAATTACAAACCCCAACAATCTCGCCACACGGAAGAAAAATACTCAAAGATTTTATAGATTTTAAATAGTATTAGAACCCAGGTCTGAGTAGTATATAACGAACTAAATAATAACTCCAGTTCTAAGAGAGTTTGAGTTCTGTTTCATGTCCTCTAATCTGGGTTGACCCCTACACAATCTGCATGGCCAAGCCTTTGTGATGCTGTGGCTTCACTCCAGATTCGTCCATTGTTTACATCCAACTGCATTCCGCTGATAAGATATCATATATGTCACTAAGAGACTGACTACCATAGGGCAGCTCCGGCAAATGCCAGATGGGCAGATCCATCTTAAGCCCAGGAAGCCTGTCGAAATCGTGTTTGATGCAGAACATTCATTATTAGGCCAACAATGAGGGCCTTAAGGAAAACAAATGGGCCGGTATGTTAGAAATGCCCGGAAATGCCAGATGTTTCGTCCCAGTCCGTCCCCGGACGCCACTGCATTCCAGTAATATGATAGAGTAACAGCAGGCCTATCTGGCCCAGATCCCTCCTCTAAGCCCTGTGATCCCCAAGACACACTGACAATAATGACTAAAACCTTGTCTCTTCCTTGTATTCATTTATCAACAGAGGCCAGTCACAGATGGCCAACTGAGTTGTGCGGCTAGCACGTTGTACTGTGGCTCAGCCAGCTAGCTAGACAAGACAATGACACTTCACTAAGAGGCATCAGGAGTGTATTCTGAGCAGTGAAACATTTTGAATGTTGCAGAAATGTAGCGATAGAGCCAGCTGACACAATTCCCTATTCTACATGATAAAACTCCTATCGTTCTAAACAACACATTTCTATCTGAAAGTGCTAGGCCGTTGCACTGTCCTGAATAGACCCCAGGTTTCCATCTCTGACATTAGGCCTCCTCACCTTTTGTCTCAAATGGCACCCTATTCTCAAGTCTACTTTGGCAACGTTTAGACAGGCAGCCCAATTATAATGTTTTTTTCAACTAATTGGTCTTTTTTTTTCAAAAGACCAATTACTGAAGAAAAAAAGGATCAGAATTGGGCTGCCTGTGTAAACACAGCCATTGTAGGGAATAGGATGTCATTTGGGACGTAGCCCTGGTGTAGGAAATTCCACCCACTCCAGTGACATATTTCGCTCAACCCAATCCTGTTTCTCCCCCAGTGGTGGAGCCTGACCTTAAATACACTCACCTGAAGGCAATCAGTGGTGGAGCCTGACCTTAAATACACTCACCTGAAGGCAATCAGTGGTGCAGCCTGGCCTTAAATACACTCACCTGAAGGTACATATTTATACATGTCTTCATTCAACCTGCTACTTGCCATGGCAGTTTAGAAGACAGCTGTGGCTTTCCAAGTTGGGAATTGAAGTATCGCTAAGTAAAGGTTGGTAGAACATGTCCTGCTTAACACTACCATCATCTGAACGGCTATCTGCAAGCTGGAACCGCTAGTAATGTTGATGAGCCATTTTATTTATTACCTACCCCTTTAAACTGTACTCCAGCTCATCCTCTGTCCTTGTTGACACACAACTGTGGTAGCCCATATAATTGTTACTTATTTAACTAGTCAAGTCCGTTAAGAACAAATTGTTATATACAATGATTGTCTACCCTGGCCAAACCCTAACCTGGATGACGCTGGGCCAATTGTGCGTTGCCCTATGGAACTCCCATTCACGGCCGGTTGTGATACAGCCTGGAATTGAACCAGGGTCTGTACTGATGCCTCTAGTACTGAGATGTAGTGCCTTAGACTGCTGCACCACTTGGGAGCCAACCTTCAATACCAGGGGAAGACAACCCTGTTCCTGGAGTGCCACAGGTACTGCAGAATGTTGTTCCAGCCAGGTACCCCAACTGAGCTAATTAATCAGTTCAGCGATTGACTAAATTCAACACACCTGGTCTTCCAGGTCAGTTTAACCAAAAACATGAAGTGCCTGCAGTGCACCAGGACCAGGCTTGCCTGCCTCATTGCTGTTCTGCCCTGCCCTGTTCTAGACTGTCCTTTAGCAGCTCTGGCCTGTTCTAGACTGTCCTTTAGCAGCTCTGGCCTGTTCTAGACTCTCCTTTAGCAGCTCTGGCCTGTTCTAGACTCTCCTTTAGCAGCTCTGGCCTGTTCTAGACTCTCCTTTAGCAGCTCTGCCCTGTTCTAGACTCTCCTTTAGCAGCTCTGGCCTGTTCTAGACTCTCCTTTAGCAGCTCTGCCCTGTTCTAGACTCTCCTTTAGCAGCTCTGCCCTGTTCTAGACTCTCCTTTAGCAGCTCTGGCCTGTTCTAGACTCTCCTTTAGCAGCTCTGGCCTGTTCTAGACTCTCCTTTAGCAGCTCTGGCCTGTTCTAGACTCTCCTTTAGCAGCTCCGCCCTGTTCTAGACTCTCCTTTAGCAGCTCCGCCCTGTTCTAGACTCTCCTTTAGCAGCTCCGCCCTGTTCTAGACTCTCCTTTAGCAGCTCCGCCCTGTTCTAGACTCTCCTTTAGCAGCTCTGGCCTGTTCTAGACTCTCCTTTAGCAGCTCCGCCCTGTTCTAGACTCTCCTTTAGCAGCTCTGGCCTGTTCTAGACTCTCTTTTAGCAGCTCTGGCCTGTTCTAGACTCTCCTTTAGCAGCTCCGCCCTGTTCTAGACTCTCCTTTAGCAGCATGCCTTCCAGTTTTTCCACCAGGTGTTCATCAGTGCCACCAGTCCCTCAACCTCAGTGACAGCAGCTTATAAACCACTCACTCACCTTGGTGTCAAATGTGAAATATTTGCTGCTGTGAATCACCCACCGGTTGTCATTTAAATGAAGGAGGAAGGCCTCGTAATAAAGGCTGTAATGGTACAAATGGAACAGTAGTAAACATATGGTTTAATTCCAGCTATAATTATGAACTATCCTTCCCTCCCCAGCCTCCACTGAATTAAACTGGTATGTGTTGTTGGGCGGTGCGTTTAGCTGGGACAAAGAAGAAAAACCTGAATACACACCCATCCTGTCTGGCATCTACCTCTGAGAGGTGTTACCTCCGTTTCACTGTGTCCAGAGACACTTCAGGAAGGATGATTATCCACACACACCAAGAGCTGCTCTGGGAATAAGACAATACTTAGAAAACAATCAACTGTAGTTTAGAAGTGTTTTATATTTTTTGATATAAAGGATCTTTTTTGATATAGGAGTGGGAGTCGACCCTGTTGAAGCGGTGAAGGGTAACGTTGAAATAACAATACTATACAATTCTCTTGTTTTTTGCTTTAATTAACAGTTTCACTGTGTCTCAGCCTTGTACAGTTCTTCACTGTCGTCTTCAACACAAACTCATTGTTCATAACAAGAGTATTTTTCATTATATGAAGTGCTTTGGTCCTCATTGTTTTTGACTATACAACCCTTTTACTAAAGGGCACCTTCCCTCTACAAATATCTGTTGTATCCTTAGCAACGCTTCCTTCTTCTACCAAGTTATCTCCCCTCCTACATTCAATGTGGTAAAATGTACTTAACAGCTGTGGTTTTAAACCGCACAGGCAGTCAATCGGGATGTTTAAACAGCAAAGGCAGCCAATCGGGATGTTTACCCCATTTATTTAAATTAGAAAGTTCTCTGGTGGCTTCAGCTCCTAATTCCAAAAACGGTGCCCTAGTTTTAGATATAAACAGGTATTTGATGAAAGGATGACTGTGTGGCTAGATCTAGCAGCAAATCGGCTTATATCTACCATGGTAAATGACTCCATCATGCTGTGCCTAATAAGGGTTAGTGTAGGGTTCAATTCCACGGAGGGGAACTCTGTTGATTGTGGTGCTGAGTATGTGGGTGTCTCTCTCTGGTGTGGTTTAGGCAATGTCTTCAGGTAGTGGATTCCTCTGTGATGTCACTAGATGTTGTTTAGTCCATGTCTTCAGGTAGTGGATTCCTCTGTGATGTCACTAGATGTTGTTTAGTCCATGTCTTCAGGTAGTGGATTCCTCTGTGATGTCACTAGATGTGGTTTAGTCCTCCCCCCCCCTGCTCTCTCGGCAGTGACCGGACAGCTGAAAACATTGGCAAATCACTACAACTTTTCCCTCCTCTCTTTCAGCAGTCACCCAACAGCCAGCCAGACATGGGCTGCTGCTTCAGCGGGTCTGAGGGGGAAGGAGAGGGGGACACGAAGCCCGGGGGGGACAGCGGCTGTAAGACGTGCTGTCTGAAGACCAGGAACTGCTTGATGAGTGGAGAGTGTGGGCGGGCTCTTCAGATTGCCAACGTCTGTGCCATGTGTGGAATGTGCATCCGCATGTTTGTCTGTAAGTAATAAGGATGCCAAAACACCAGCTGTGTCCCAGTGTCCACACTAGGATCCTACCTGGCCATGCGTTCTGAACACCAGCTGTGTCCCAGTGTCCACACTAGGATCCTACCTGGCCATGCATTCTGAACACCAGCTGTGTCCCAGTGTCCACACTAGGATCCTACCTGGCCATGCATTCTGAACACCAGCTGTGTCCCAGTGTCCACACTAGGATCCTACCTGGCCATGCGTTCTGAACACCAGCTGTGTCCCAGTGTCCACACTAGGATCCTACCTGGCCATGCATTCTGAACACCAGCTGTGTAGTGTCCACATAGGATCCACTGTGGGAACTCTAAACACCAGCTGTGTCCCAGTGTGTGGGATCCTACCTGGCCATGGTTTGAACACCAGCAATGTCTTCAGTGTCCAGTGGATTCCTACCTGTGATGTCACTAGATTTGTTTAACACCAGCTGTGTCCCAGTGATTCCACACTGTGATGTCCTAGACCTGGCCATGCATTCTGAACACCAGCTGTGTCCCAGTGACCACACTAAAATCCTACCTGGCAAATCATTCTGAACACCAGCTGTGTCCCCTCCACACTAGGATCATACCTGGCCATGCATTCTGAACACCAGCTGTGTCCCAGTGTCCACACTAGGATCCTACCTGGCCATGCATTCTGAACACCAGCTGTGTCCCAGTGTCCACACTAGGATCCTACCTGGCCATGCTGTAAGACGTGCTTCTGAACACCAGCTGTGTCCCAGTGCCACACTAGGATCTGTGCCTGGCCATGCATTCTGAACACCAGCTTTGTCCCTGTGTCCACACTAGGATACCTGGCCAAAACACCAGCTGTGTCCCAGTGTCCACACTAGGATCCTACCTGGCCATGCATTCTGAACACCAGCTGTGTCCCAGTGTCCACACTAGGATCTACCTGGCCATGCGTTCTGAACACCAGCTGTGTCCCAGTGTCCACACTAGGATCCTACCTGGCCATGCGTTCTAAAGGGTATGCTAATGTGAACATTGGAACATAGCGGCTGTTTTTACTGTATGTTAATGCATCTTCTAAGACAAAATGAGTGATTTCATGTTATGATATTACAGAGCAAGTTGGCACTAACCAGACAGGTATACAATGTTTCACGGCATACTATAACACATTAATCAACATGAATGAATAAAGACTAAATGTGTAATGTACATTATGTAATCAACATTCCTAACACAGTGAAGAAGTAATCCGTGTATCAGGAACAGAAGTCATTTGTCCTCCATACCTCCTCTCTCACAGAGCTGTGACTCCATGAGGTCAGACCTGCTCTCATTCCCATGGCAGCTGTACAGAGAGCTGTGAACAATAGGACCGGTATGCCACTCTCCCATGGGTGGATCACCTGGGATCCAGCCATCTAACAAGACACACACCCTGGACCCGCCCTGTGCCTTTACAGCCAATAGAATCAGCACCCTGGAGCCAAGCAGGAAGGCATGTGACACGTATCCTGTAATTCACGTCCTTGTGGCAATAATACTTGTTTTCCTTTACTGTTGTCAAACATCTTGAAACAGTGTGCCCTAATGAACATGACCCTGTCCTGCTGCTGTGTATGCAGAGCTCCAGCTGGGGAGGGAACAGGCACTAGGCTAGGCCCAGCAGGCAGTATGCACAAACACGAACACATTGTTCATGCCATCAAGTGGCCTTTTGAAAACTGGGAGATCACGCAGGGAGTAGGTGGAAACATATTCATACCGGCGAAGAGACCGTACCACCGGGAACACTCTGCTGTGAGGGGAAATGATGTTTGTTGTGGAGAGAGGAGGGGGACGGATACGGAGGGGCCAGAGAGAGAGAGAGAGAGAGAGCGAGACCGTACCACCGGGAACACTGGGCTGTGAGGGGAAATGATGTTTGTTGTGGAGAGAGGAGGGGGACGGATATGGAGGGGGGCAGAGCGAGCGCGATGAGAGCGGAGCTAGAGACAACATTCTTTTTCATGCCAAATTGTCAATATAACGGTGCTTATAGGATGACACCAGAATGTACCAGGTATGAAACCTGATCATCCTTATCCTAACAGTGGCTTGGATGGGAAAGGGCTCATAGGCTGTGTCCCAGATGGCACCTCTATTCTGTTCATAGTGCACTACTTACAGCACTCTTCATCCTTATCCTAACACAGTGGCTTGGATGGGAAAGGGCTCATAGGCTGTGTCCCAGATGGCACCTCTATTCTGTTCATAGTGCACTACTTCATCCTTATCCTAACACAGTGGCTTGGATGGGAAAGGGCTCATAGGCTGTGTCCCAGATGGCACCTCTATTCTGTTCATAGTGCACTACTTCATCCTTATCCTAACACAGTGGCTTGGATGGGAAAGGGCTCATAGGCTGTGTCCCAGATGGCACCTCTATTCTGTTCATAGTGCACTACTTCATCCTTATCCTAACACAGTGGCTTGGATGGGAAAGGGCTCATAGGCTGTGTCCCAGATGGCACCTCTATTCTGTTCATAGTGCACTACTTCATCCTTATCCTAACACAGTGGCTTGGATGGGAAAGGGCTCATAGGCTGTGTCCCAGATGGCACCTCTATTCTGTTCATAGTGCACTACTTCATCCTTATCCTAACACAGTGGCTTGGATGGGAAAGGGTTCATAGGTTGTGTCCCAGATGTCACCTCTATTCTGTTCATAGTGCACTACTTCTGATAAGAGGAGGAAACCACTAGATGATAAACTGAGTGTGCAGAAATCAACCTTTTGTGACAAACCAGTCACAGTGGTAGGATGTCCGTGTCCTCAGAAAATCATTCCATCTCTGAGTGTCCCAGATGGCACCCTATTCCCTTCATAGTGCACTACTGCTGACCAGGGGGAATAGTGTCCACAGGGAATAGGGTGCCAGGCAGGTTGTGAGGATACAGGCTATACAGACTCTCTCTCTTGTATATACAGTATCTCTCTCTCCTGTATATACAGAATGTCTCTCTCTCTCTCCTGTATATACAGAATGTCTCTCTCTCTCCTGTATATACAGAATGTCTCTCTCTCTCCTGTATATACAGAATGTCTCTCTCTCTCTCCTGTATATACAGAATGTCTCTCTCTCTCCTGTATATACAGAATGTCTCTCTCCTGTATATACAGAATGTCTCTCTCCTGTATATACAGAATGTCTCTCTCTCTCCTGTATATACAGAATGTCTCTCTCTCTCCTGTATATACAGAATGTCTCTCTCTCTCTCCTGTATATACAGAATGTCTCTCTCTCTCTCCTGTATATACAGAATGTCTGTCTCTCTCTCCTGTATATACAGAATGTCTGTCTCTCTCTCCTGTATATACAGTACGTCTCTCTCTCTCTCTCCTGTATATACAGTACGTGTGTCATCATTCTCAAGTGTCTAAAAACCAAGTGCGTAGAGTCCGATACAGAACTGTGCCATTCATAGACTGGACTAGTGTACCATGTTGGCCTATTCTTCACTGTTGAGGTGACTCTGTCCTCTTCCAAACGGTCTTTTTATCTGTAGAAAGTAATTTTCAGCAATGCTCTTGTGCTCCTTGAAAAGAGAGGTGCTTTTTTAAAAATGATTTAGTTGTTGTTTTTGTATGGTGTTTTTTATATTGTCTTTTGGGTGAATTGTCTTCATGATGTCTATTGGGATGATCACTTATTGTGCTCAGAAAATACTTTGTATACTGTGTGTGTCGTAGCTGGGGAAGAAACTATAGGTACGGTTCAGTCTGCGTTCCCAATGGCACCCTATTCACTATGCAGTGCACTACTTCAGACCAGAGGCCTATGCATCCTGGCCTAAAGTTGTACACTATATAGATAGTCGGATGCAATTTGGAACACAGTACTTTGTTGTAGTGATGACCACACACCATTTCTATGTTGACATTGTGTAATGTATTACTTAATAAAGAACTACCAAGTGTACCGCCTGGACAAATACTGTTTTCTGTCCCTCCCCCAAAAATACTTTCTGTTGACAATTTTAAGCAGTTTCCTAAATCAAAGACCAGTCCTTCATGAAAGGAACAAACTGTAGATTGTTGTCTGACCTCTCACGGGGGACATTTCCAGAAGGATGTACGCCCCCACAGACACACACACACACACACACACACACAGTGAAATAACATCAGGAGGGGCCCCTTTGACCGAAGACCAGTCCTTACAACGTCCAGTAAAGAAGAACAAAATGGAAGATGTACTGATTTATATTTTATTAACCTCTCTATCTTCCATCTTCCTCCTCGGTTATCTCTCCTTGACTGAATGCATTCCTCTCACCTGTACTGCACTGTGATTCTCTTATGTACAGTGGGTGGTTCTGGAAAGAGACAGGGAGCAAGAGAGAAATCGTTATTTAGTAGGTCTGGTCTGGTGCTGTCTATCATACTGTAGGTTACAGAACTAGTCCGTTCTCATAATATACAGGTGGTGTACCGTTCTCATGACTCCCACCTAATATACAGGTGGTGTACTGTTCTCATGACTCCCACCTAATATACAGGTGGTGTACCGTACCGTTCTCATGACTCCCACCTAATATACAGGTGGTGTACCGTTCTCAGGACTCCCACCTAATATACAGGTGGTGTACCATACCGTTCTCATGACTCCCACCTAATATACAGGTGGTGTACCGTTCTCATGACTCCCACCTAATATACAGGTGGTGTACCGTTCTCAGGACTCCCACCTAATATACAGGTGGTGTACCATACCGTTCTCATGACTCCCACCTAATATACAGGTGGTGTACCATACCGTTCTCATGACTCCCACCTAATATACAGGTGGTGTACCGTTCTCATGACTCCCACCTAATATACAGGTGGTGTACCATACCGTTCTCATGACTCCCACCTAATATACAGGTGGTGTACCATACCGTTCTCATGACTCCCACCTAATATACAGGTGGTGTACCGTTCTCATGACTCCCACCCCGTTCCTGACTCCCACCTAATACAGGTGGTGTACCGTACCGTTCTCATGACTCCCACCTAATATACAGGTGGTGTACCGTTCTCAGGACTCCCACCTAATATACAGGTGGTGTGTACCGTTCTCATGACTCCCACCTAATATACAGGTGGTGTACCGTTCTCATGACTCCCACCTAATATACAGGTGGTGTCCCACCTAATATACAGGTGGTGTGTACCGTTCTCATGACTCCCACCTAATATACAGGTGGTGTGTCATGACTCCCACCTAATATACACCGTTCTCATGACTCCCACCTAATAATATACAGGTGGTGTACCGTTCTCATGACTCCCACCTAATATACAGGTGGTGTACCGTTCTCATGACTCCCACCTAATATACAGGTGGTGTACCGTTCTCATGACTCCCACCTAATATACAGGTGGTGTACCGTACCGTTCTCATGACTCCCACCTAATATACAGGTGGTGTACCGTTCTCAGGACTCCCACCTAATATACAGGTGGTGTACCGTACCGTTCTCATGACTCCCACCTAATATACAGGTGGTGTACCGTTCTCAGGACTCCCACCTAATATACAGGTGGTGTACCATGACTCCCACCTAATATACCGTTCTCATGACTCCCACCTAATATACAGGTGGTGTACCGTACCGTTCTCATGACTCCCACCTAATATACAGGTGGTGTACCATACCGTTCTCATGACTCTCCCACCTAATATACAGGTGGTGTACCGTTCTCATGACTCCCACCTAATATACAGGTGGTGTACCGTTCTCATGACTCCCACCTAATATACAGGTGGTGTGACTCCCACCTAATATACAGGTGGTTCTCATGACTCCCACCTAATATACAGGTGGTGTACCGTTCTCATGACTCCCACCTAATATACAGGTGGTGTACCGTTCTCATGACTCCCACCTAATATACAGGTGGTGTACCGTACCGTTCTCATGACTCCCACCTAATATACAGGTGGTGTACCGTACCGTTCTCATGACTCCCACCTAATATACAGGTGGTGTACCGTACCGTTCTCATGACTCCCACCTAATATACAGGTGGTGTACCGTTCTCATGACTCCCACCTAATATACAGGTGGTGTTCTCATGACTCCCACCTAATATACAGGTGGTGTACCATACCGTTCTCATGACTCCCACCTAATATACAGGTGGTGTACCGTACGTTCTCATGTGACTCCCACCTAATATACAGGTGGTGTCTCATGACTCCCACCTAATATACAGGTGGTGTACCGTTCTCATGACTCCCACCTAATATACAGGTGGTGTACCGTTCTCATGACTCCCACCTAATATACAGGTGGTGTACCGTTCTCATGACTCCCACCTAATATACAGGTGGTGTACCGTTCTCAGGACTCCCACCTAATATACAGGTGGTGTACCGTTCTCATGACTCCCACCTAATATACAGGTGGTCCCACCTAATATACAGGTGGTGTACCGTTCTCATGACTCCCACCTAATATACAGGTGGTGTACCGTTCTCATGACTCCCACCTAATATACAGGTGGTGTACCGTTCTCATGACTCCCACCTAATATACAGGTGGTGTACCGTTCTCATGACTCCCACCTAATATACAGGTGGTGTACCGTTCTCATGACTCCCACCTAATATACAGGTGGTGTGTTCTCATGACTCCCACCTAATATACAGGTGGTGTACCGTTCTCATGACTCCCACCTAATATACAGGTGGTTCGTTCTCATGACTCCCACCTAATATACAGGTGGTGTACCGTTCTCATGACTCCCACCTAATATACAGGTGGTGTACCGTTCTCATGACTCCCACCTAATATACAGGTGGTGTACCGTTCTCATGACTCCCACCTAATATACAGGTGGTGTACCGTTCTCCGACTTCTCATGACTCCCACCTAATATACAGGTGGTGTACCGACTCCCACCTAATATACCGTTCTCATGACTCCCACCTAATATACAGGTGGTGTACCGTTCTCATGACTCCCACCTAATATACAGGTGGTGTACCGTACCGTTCTCATGACTCCCACCTAATATACAGGTGGTGTGTTCTCATGACTCCCACCTAATATACAGGTGGTGTACCGTTCTCATGACTCCCACCTAATATACAGGTGGTGTACCGTTCTCATGACTCCCACCTAATATACAGGTGGTGTACCCGTTCTCATGACTCCCACCTAATATACAGGTGGTGTTCTCATGACTCCCACCTAATATACAGGTGGTGTACCGTTCTCATGACTCCCACCTAATATACAGGTGGTGTACCGTTCTCATGACTCCCACCTAATATACAGGTGGTGTACCGTTCTCATGACTCCCACCTAATATACAGGTGGTGTACCGTTCTCATGACTCCCACCTAATATACAGGTGGTGTACCGTTCTCATGACTCCCACCTAATATACAGGTGGTGTACCGTTCTCATGACTCCCACCTAATATACAGGTGGTGTACCGTTCTCATGACTCCCACCTAATATACAGGTGGTGTACCGTTCTCATGACTCCCACCTAATATACAGGTGGTGTACCGTTCTCATGACTCCCACCTAATATACAGGTGGTGTGTACCGTTCTCATGACTCCCACCTAATATACAGGTGGTGTACCGTTCTCATGACTCCCACCTAATATACAGGTGGTGTCCCACCCAGGTGGTGTCTCCGTTCTCATGACTCCCACCTAATATACAGGTGGTGTACCGTTCTCATGACTCCCACCTAATATACAGGTGGTGTACCGTTCTCATGACTCCCACCTAATATACAGGTGGTGTGTACCGTTCTCATGACTCCCACCTAATATACAGGTGGTGTACCGTTCTCATGACTCCCACCTAATATACAGGTGGTGTACCGTCCCACCCGTTCTCATGACTCCCACCTAATATACAGGTGGTGTACCGTTGACTCCCACCTCATGACTCCCACCTAATATACAGGTGGTGTACCGTTCGTTCTCATGACTCCCACCTAATATACAGGTGGTGTACCGTTCCGACTCCCACCTAATATACAGGTGGTGTTCTCATGACTCCCACCTAATATACAGGTGGTGTACCGTTCTCATGACTCCCACCTAATATACAGGTGGTGTACCGTTCTCATGACTCCCACCTAATATACAGGTGGTGTACCGTTCTCATGACTCCCACCTAATATACAGGTGGTGTACCGTTCTCATGACTCCCACCCGTTCTCATGACTCCCACCTAATATACAGGTGGTGTACTCATGACTCCCACCGTTCTCATGACTCCCACCTAATATACAGGTGGTGTACCGTTCTCATGACTCCCACCTAATATACAGGTGGTGTACCGTACCGTTCTCATGACTCCCACCTAATATACAGGTGGTGTACCGTTCTCAGGACTCCCACCTAATATACAGGTGGTGTGTGTTCTCATGACTCCCACCTAATATACAGGTGGTGTACCGTTCTCATGACTCCCACCTAATATACAGGTGGGTGGTGACTCCCACCTAATATACAGGTGGTGTACCGTTCTCATGACTCCCACCTAATATACAGGTGGTGTACCGTACCGTTCTCATGACTCCCACCTAATATACAGGTGGTGTACCATGTTCTCAGGTGGGACTCCCACCTAATATACAGGTGGTGTGTACCGTTCTCATGACTCCCACCTAATATACAGGTGGTGTACCGTTCTCATGACTCCCACCTAATATACAGGTGGTGTGTCTCAGGACTCCCACCTAATATACCGTTCTCATGACTCCCACCTAATATACAGGTGGTGTACCGTTCTCATGACTCCCACCTAATATACAGGTGGTGTACCGTTCTCATGACTCCCACCTAATATACAGGTGGTGTACCGTTCTCATGACTCCCACCTAATATACAGGTGGTGTACCGTACCGTGACTCCCACCTAATATCACCGTTCTCATGACTCCCACCTAATATACAGGTGGTGTACCGTACCGTTCTCAGGACTCCCACCTAATATACAGGTGGTGTACATGACTCCCACCTAATATACAGGTGGTGTACCGTACCGTTCTCAGGACTCCCACCTAATATACAGGTGGTGTACCGTACCGTTCTCAGGACTCCCACCTAATATACAGGTGGTGTTGAGCAGTCCAACAGATTCATGAGTCATATAATTGCGTATTTAATCATTGATCGACTAATGGGTTGTTTGGGGCAGAGCTTATTACATTTGTATTGATGATTTGTGTCCTTCCACATCAATATCTTCCACATAATAGCGTCACCTTGTCACCCTGCATGGATTCTTATCCAACCTCATCACACCAAAAAAAAATGCTAAAATTGGTCTAAAATCACTGCTATCATTATGTTGAATTATTACCAATAGAAAAACTGATCGCTTACTATTATATCCTCATTCATTTCTCATTACTTTCAGACGGCCAAAATGTGTTCACCTCAAAATGTCTTCCCCCAGTTTCAATCCCATCTGTTTCCTGTCCAGCTGTCACCACCTCCATGGACCTGTCAGTTTAGATGTGACCTGGTCTTTCTGGAACCAAGCTGGTTCAACCTGAACCACAGAACACAGCATAATGAGATGAGCTACGTCTGACAGTCTGGACGGGACAGCTGCCCTAAAGCTCTACTCTCTCACAGTGATGTAATGTCTGTCTTCACTGTTGTAAGGTGTTGGGACTACAGACCTGAGAGGGATGATGTTCTGTAGTTACTGCTGTATGGTGTTGGAGACCTGAGAGGGATGATGTTCTGTAGTTATTGCTGTATGGTGTTAGAGACCTGAGAGGGATGATGTTCTGTAGTTACTGCTGTATGGTGTTGGAGACCTGAGAGGGATGATGTTCTGTAGTTATTGCTGTATGGTGTTTAGGATGACTGTAGTTATTGCTGGGAGGGATGATGTTCTGTAGTTATTGCTGTATGGTGTTGGAGACCTGAGAGGGATGATGTTCTGTAGTTATTGCTGTATGGTGTTGGAGACCTGAGAGGGATGATGTTCTGTAGTTATTGCTGTATGGTGTTGGAGACCTGAGAGGGATGATGTTCTGTAGTTATTGCTGTATGGTGTTGGAGACCTGAGAGGGATGATGTTCTGTAGTTATTGCTGTATGGTGTTGGAGACCTGAGAGGGATGATGTTCTGTAGTTATTGTGGTGTTAGAGACCTGAGAGGGATGATGTTCTCTGTAGTTATTGCTGTATGGTGTTGGAGACCTGAGAGGGATGATGTTCTGTAGTTATTGCTGTATGGTGTTAGAGACCTGAGAGGCATGATGTTCTGTAGTTATTGCTGTATGGTGTTGGAGACCTGAGAGGGATGATGTTCTGTAGTTATTGCTGTATGGTGTTAGAGACCTGAGAGGGATGATGTTCTGTAGTTATTGTTGTATGGTGTTGGAGACCTGAGAGGGATGATGTTCTGTAGTTATTGCTGTATGGTGTTGGAGACCTGAGTGGGATGATGTTCTGTAGTTATTGCTGTATGGTGTTAGAGACCTGAGAGGGATGATGTTATGTAGTTACTGCTGTATGGTGTTGGAGACCTGAGAGGGATGATGTTCTGTAGTTGTGAAAACGAAATGATTGTGAATAACACATTTAAAAAAACTAAATACTGTAAAGTTTTCTAGGAACTACAAGCACTGCTGCCCTATCTATCGGGGCAGTCATTATTGCTGTAAGGTGTTGGAACTACAGACCTGAGAGGGATGATGAGGTGTTGGAACTACAGACCTGAGAGGGATGATGAGGTGTTGGAACTACAGACCTGAGAGGGATGATGAGGTGTTGGAACTACAGACCTGAGAGGGATGATGAGGTGTTGGAACTACAGACCTGAGAGGGATGATGAGGTGTTGGAACTACAGACCTGAGAGAGATGATGAGGTGTTGGAACTACAGACCTGAGAGGGATGATGAGGTGTTGGAACTACAGACCTGAGAGGGATGATGAGGTGTTGGAACTACAGACCTGAGAGGGATGATGAGGTGTTGGAACTACAGACCTGAGAGGGATGATGAGGTGTTGGAACTACAGACCTGAGAGGGATGATGAGGTGCTGGAACTACAGACCGGAGAGGGGTGATGAGGTGCTGGAACTACAGACCGGAGAGGGGTGATGAGGTGCTGGAACTACAGACCTGAGAGGGGTGATGAGGTGCTGGAACTACAGACCGGAGAGGGGTGATGAGGTGCTGGAACTACAGACCGGAGAGGGATGATGAGGTGTTGGAACTACAGACCTGAGAGGGGTGATGAGGTGCTGGAACTACAGACCTGAGAGGGGTGATGAGGTGATGGAACTACAGACCTGAGAGGGATGATGAGGTGTTGGAACTACAGACCGGAGAGGGGTGATGAGGTGTTGGAACTACAGACCTGAGAGGGGTGATGAGGTGCTGGAACTACAGACATGAGAGGGGTGACGAGGTCTCTCTCTCTCTCTGTCTCACATTTCTATATCACTCCAACACAGCCACGTAAGATGTTAGATTCTGGAAGTGGACCCCAAAACAAATAACATATTTTAACAATACTATTGTTGAGATAGAGAGAGAGAAAAGAGAGAGGTGTAAATTGCTGTTTTTTGGGGGGAGGTCCACTTCCAGACTCTAACATCTTACCTGGCTCCCCCTGCCCTCCTACCTCCCACTCAATTTCCATCTCACCGTGTTGCAGCGATATAGAGATGTGAGACATGAAGACAGAGATAGACAGAGAAATAGACCGAGAGATACAGAGAATCAGAGATACAGAGAGTCAGAGAGACAGAGAGACAGAGAGTCAGAGAGACAGAGAGACAGAGAGTCAGAGAGACAGAGAGACAGAGAGTCAGAGAGAGAGTCAGAGAGTCAGAGAGACAGACAGAGAGTCAGAGAGAGTCAGAGAGAGAGAGACAGAGAGTCAGAGATACAGAGAGTCAGAGAGTCAGAGAGACAGAGAGACAGAGAGTCAGAGAGAGAGAGAGTCAGAGAGACAGAGAGTCAGAGAGTCAGAGAGACAGAGAGAGAGATGTGAGGCGTAAATGGAGACCTGTTGAGAGAGACGGAGAAAGAGAAATCTAGATAGAGAGATAAAGAGGGAGACAAAAAAAGAGAGAGATGGAAAGAGGTTGTGAGAGAACATGAAGGGTAGAATACAAATTTCAAACATATATTTTTTTTAAAGAAGTTATTGAACAAATGTTTCTGGAAAGGTCTTGTTCCTGTAATGGTATGTTATCTGCACCTGAGGCTGGCACACCTGCTGAGGAAATGACTTCCCCGATACTGATTCCATGTAGCATCAAATACATACATTATCACAACACAAATGATACATTAGACGAGCACATTATCCACAACTGACACATGGCTTTTTGATCAAAATGATTACAATCATTTAAAGGATAATATGATTCTGAAATAGCATCTATCTAATCTTGTCTTGGTTCACACTGTGTTCCAAAAAGGAGAATTTTCAGGAGGCGAACCCGAGAGGACGTGACAGCAAGTCCTCTCTCTGTGTCTCAGAGGATATAACCATAGTCATTCATACATACATATAAAATAGCATTTGTTAGAGACATTGCTTATCTTCATGCATAACACAGTGTGAAGAACAGGGGCAGTCAAACAAATACTTTGTGCAATGAATGTATCCTGCATCACCAGTCTCTCCTCTTCCCAGTAGCAGCAGCCCTACTACAGTTCAACTCCTTCACCCAGCATGCATCACCAGTCTCTGTCTCTCCTCTTCCCAGTAGCAGCAGCCCTACTACAGTTCAACTCCTTCACCCAGCATGCATCACCAGTCTCTGTCTCTCCTCTTCCCAGTAGCAGCAGCCCTACTACAGTTCAACTCCTTCACCCAGCATGCATCACCAGTCTCTGTCTCTCCTCTTCCCAGTAGCAGCAGCCCTACTACAGTTCAACTCCTTCACCCAGCATGCATCACCAGTCTCTGTCTCTCCTCTTCCCAGTAGCAGCAGCCCTACTACAGTTCAACTCCTTCACCCAGCATGCATCACCAGTCTCTGTCTCTCCTCTTCCCAGTAGCAGCAGCCCTACTACAGTTCAACTCCTTCACCCAGCATGCATCACCAGTCTCTGTCTCTCCTCTTCCCAGTAGCAGCAGCCCTACTACAGTTCAACTCCTTCACCCAGCATGCATCACCAGTCTCTGTCTCTCCTCTTCCCAGTAGCAGCAGCCCTACTACAGTTCAACTCCTTCACCCAGCATGCATCACCAGTCTCTGTCTCTCCTCTTCCCAGTAGCAGCAGCCCTACTACAGTTCAACTCCTTCACCCAGCATGCATCACCAGTCTCTGTCTCTCCTCTTCCCAGTAGCAGCAGCCCTACTACAGTTCAACTCCTTCACCCAGCATGCATCACCAGTCTCTGTCTCTCCTCTTCCCAGTAGCAGCAGCCCTACTACAGTTCAACTCCTTCACCCAGCATGCATCACCAGTCTCTGTCTCTCCTCTTCCCAGTAGCAGCAGCCCTACTACAGTTCAACTCCTTCACCCAGCATGCATCACCAGTCTCTGTCTCTCCTCTTCCCAGTAGCAGCAGCCCTACTACAGTTCAACTCCTTCACCCAGCATGCATCACCAGTCTCTGTCTCTCCTCTTCCCAGTAGCAGCAGCCCTACTACAGTTCAACTCCTTCACCCAGCATGCATCACCAGTCTCTGTCTCTCCTCTTCCCAGTAGCAGCAGCCCTACTACAGTTCAACTCCTTTACCCAGCATGCATCACCAGTCTGTCTCTCCTCTTCCCAGTAGCAGCAGCCCTACTACAGTTCAACTCCTTCACCCAGCATGCATCACCAGTCTCTCTCTGTCTCTCCTCTTCCCAGTAGCAGCAGCCCTACTACAGTTCAACTCCTTCACCCAGCATGCATCACCAGTCTCTGTCTCTCCTCTTCCCAGTAGCAGCAGCCCTACTACAGTTCAACTCCTTCACCCAGCATGCATCAGTCTCTCTCAGTCTCTCCCTCCCAGTAGCAGCAGCCCTACTACAGTTCAACTCCTTCACCCAGCATGCATCACCAGTCTCTGTCTCTCCTCTTCCCAGTAGCAGCAGCCCTACTACAGTTCAACTCCTTCACCCAGCATGCATCACCAGTCTCTCCTCCCAGTAGCAGCAGCCCTACTACAGTTCAACTCCTTCACCCAGCATGCATCACCAGTCTCTTTCTCTACTCTTCCCAGTAGCAGCAGCCCTACTACAGTTCAACTCCTTCACCCAGCATGCATCACCAGTCTCTGTCTCTCTCTCCTCTTCCCAGTAGCAGCAGCCCTACTACAGTTCAACTCCTTCACCCAGCATGCATCACCAGTCTCTGTCTCTCTCTCCTCTTCCCAGTAGCAGCAGCCCTACTACAGTTCAACTCCTTCACCCAGCATGCATCACCAGTCTCTGTCTCTCTCTCCTCTTCCCAGTAGCAGCAGCCCTACTACAGTTCAACTCCTTCACCCAGCATGCATCACCAGTCTCTGTCTCTCTCTCCTCTTCCCAGTAGCAGCAGCCCTACTACAGTTCAACTCCTTCACCCAGCATGCATCACCAGTCTCTCCTCTTCCCAGTAGCAGCAGCCCTACTACAGTTCAACTCCTTCACCCAGCATGCATCACCAGTCTCTGTCTCTCTCTCCTCTTCCCAGTAGCAGCAGCCCTACTACAGTTCAACTCCTTCACCCAGCATGCATCACCAGTCTCTCCTCTTCCCAGTAGCAGCAGCCCTACTACAGTTCAACTCCTTCACCCAGCATGCATCACCAGTCTCTTTCTCTACTCTTCCCAGTAGCAGCAGCCCTACTACAGTTCAACTCCTTCACCCAGCATGCATCACCAGTCTCTCCTCTTCCAAGTAGCAGCAGCCCTACTACAGTTCAACTCCTTCACCCAGCATGTATCACCAGTCTCTGTCTCTACTCTTCCCAGTAGCAGATGCACTAATAAGTTGAAGCCCCCAGAAGCCCTAAACGTAGTGCATTATAAAGGGAAAAGGGTGTCATTTGGGACACACATGGTTTATCATGATGCCTATCATCCTCAGTAGCAGCAGTTTCTCAGAAATCCCGAGTTATAGAGGGTTTCATTATCATAGATAAGATTCTTGTGAAATAGCTTGTCATCATTTCATAATCATAAACCTCTGGAATTGAGTGTATTGGAGTTAAAGGTATGAAGGTCCAGATAGCAGAAAAGCTGTAAAGGTATGCTGAGCTGAACGGTGAGTCCTGCTGCCAGCGTGGTGCTAAGCTGTAGCTGTTGCTGTGGTGTGGAGCCGCTGCGTGCTACTCGCTCAGTAACACTGAGCCCTGGTATCATTTCTCACTCAGGTTCTGAGGTCCATTAATCAACATGAGCATGATGCTCCAGGCCTCTGTTCCTGGGCCTGAGGCACCACACTAACCTGGCTCTACAAAATGCCTCTGGCACACAGTCTAACCTGCCTCTAGTCTCCAACTTCCAGTAGGATGAGAGAAGTCGATTAATCAACATGAGCATGATGCGCCAGGCCTCTCCTCTCCAGGCTTCTCACCTCATGGCCTCTATACCCATGGCACATGGTCTAACCAGCCTCTAATGTACAACTTCCACTCTCCCCGTGGTAGACAACACTAACCTGCCTCTAACGCTCTAACCTGCCTCTAACCCTAACCCTAGCTAACCTGCCTCTAACCCTCTAACCTGCCTCTAACCCTCTAACCTGCCTCTAACCCTCTAACCTGCCTCTAACCCTCTAACCTGCCTCTAACCCTCTAACCTGCCTCTAACACTCTAACCTGCCTCTAACACTCTAACCTGCCTCTAACTAACCTGCCTCTGCCTCTAACACTCTAACCTGCCTCTAACCCTCTAACCTGCCTCTAACCCTCTAACCTGCCTCTAACTAACCTCTAACCTGCCTCTCCCCTAACACTCTAACCTAACCTGCCTAACACTCTAACCTGCCTCTAACCCTCTAACCTGCCTATGATGTCTTCTCTCTCCCCTGTGGTAGACAACACTAACCTGCCTCTAACCTGCCTCTAACACTCTAACCTGCCTCTAACCTGCCTCTAACACTCTAACCTGCCTCTAACACACTAACCTGCCTACGATGTCTCTCTCTCCCCTGTGGTAGACAACACTAACCTGCCTCTAACTAACTCTAACCTGCCTCTAACTCTAACTCTAACCTGCCTCTAACCCTCTAACCTGCCTCTAACACACTATGATGTCTTCTCTCTATGATGTCTTCTCTCTCCCCTGTGGTAGACAACACTAACCTGCCTCTAACTAACTCTAACCTGCCTCTAACCTGCCTCTAACACTCTAACCTGCCTCTAACACTCTAACCTGCCTCTCTAACCTGCCTACGATGTCTTCTCTCTCCCCCTGTGGTAGACAACACTAACCTGCCTCTAACCTCTAACCTGCCTCTAACCCTCTAACCTGCCTATGATGTCTTCTCTCTGCCCCTGTGGTAGACAACAACCCTCTAACCTGCCTACGATGTCTTCTCTCTGACCCTGGTAGACAACACTAACCTGCCTCTAACCCTCTAACCTGCCTATGATGTCTTCTCTCTGCCCCTGGTAGACAACACTAACCTGCCTCTAACCCTCTAACCCTGCTCTCCCCTAACAACACTAACCTGCCTGTCTTCTCTAACCTGCCCCTAACCTGCCTACGATGTCTTCTCTCTGCCCCTGGTAGACAACACTAACCTGACTGGTAACACTCTAACCTGCCTCTAACTGCCTCTAACCCTCTAACCTGCCTACGATGTCTTCTCTCTCCCCTGGTAGACAACACTAACCTGCCTCTAACCCTCCTAACCCTCTAACCCTAGACAACACTAACCTGCCTCTAACACACTAACCTGCCTACGATGTCTTCTCTCTCCCCTAGACAACACTAACCTGCCTCTAACCTAACCTAACCTGTCGATAACCCTCTAACCCTCTAACCCCCTATAGACAACACTAACCTGCCTCTAACCCTCTAACCTGCCTCTCTCTAACCTGCCTATGATGTCTTCTCTCTCCCCTGTAGACAACACTAACCTGGTAGACAACACTAACCTGCCTCTAACCTGCCTCTAACCTGCCTCGATGTCTCTTCTCTACCCTCTAAGACTAACACTCTAACCTGCCTAACCTCTAACCTGCCTGCCTCCCCCTAACTAACTCTAACCTGCCTCTAACCTCTAACCTGCCTCTAACAACACTAACCTGCCTACGATGTCTTCTCTCTCCCCCTGTGGTAGACAACACTAACCTGCCTAAACTAACTCTAACCTGCCTCTAACCTGCCTCTAACTAACTAACCTGCCTCTAACCTGCCTCTAACACTCTAACCCTAACACACTAACCTGCCTATGATGTCTTCTCTCTCCCCCTGTGGTAGACAACACTAACCTGCCTCTAACCCTCTAACCTGCCTACGATGTCTTCTCTCTCCCCCTGTGGTAGACAACACTAACCTGCCTCTAACACTCTAACCTGCCTCTAACACTCTAACCTGCCTCTAACCCTCTAACCTGCCTATGATGTCTTCTCTCTGCCCCTGGTAGACAACACTAACCTGCCTCTAACCCTCTAACCTGTCTACGATGTCTTCTCTCTCCCCCCTGTGGTAGACAACACTAACCTGCCTCTAACACTCTAACCTGCCTCTAACCCTCTAACCTGCCTATGATGTCTTCTCTCTGCCCCTGTGGTAGACAACACTACCCTGCCTCTAACCCTCTAACCTGCATCTAACCCTCTAACCTGCCTACGATGTCTTCTCTCTGACCCTGGTAGACAACACTAACCTGCCTCTAACCCTCTAACCTGCCTACGATGTCTTCTCTCTGCCCCTGGTAGACAACACTAACCTGCCTCTAACCCTCTAACCTGCCTACGATGTCTTCTCTCTCCCCCTGGTAGACAACACTAACCTGCCTCTACATTTTACATTACATTTAAGTCATTTAGCAGACGCTCTTATCCAGAGCGAACACTCTAACCTGCCTCTAACACACTAACCTGCCTACGATGTCTTCTCTCTGCCCCTGGTAGACAACACTAACCTGCCTCTAACCCTCTAACCTGCCTACGATGTCTTCTCTCTCCCCCTGGTAGACAACACTAACCTGCCTCTAACCTGCCTCTAACCCTCTAACCTGCCTACGATGTCTTCTCTCTGCCCCTGGTAGACAACACTAACCTGCCTCTAACCCTCTAACCTGCCTACGATGTCTTCTCTCTCCCCCTGATAGACAACACTAACCTGCCTCTAACCCTCTAACCTGCCTCTAACCCTCTAACCTGCCTACGATGTCTTCTCTCTCCCCCTGGTAGACAAAACTAACCTGCCTCTAACCCTCTAACCTGCCTCTAACCCTCTAACCTGCCTACGATGTCTTCTCTCTCCCCCTGGTAGACAACACTAACCTGCCTCTAACGCTCTAACCTGCCTACGATGTCTTCTCTCTCCCCCTGATAGACAACACTAACCTGCCTCTAACCCTCTAACCTGCCTCTAACCCTCTAACCTGCCTCTAACCCTCTAACCTGCCTCTAACCCTCTAACCTGCCTCTAACACTCTAACCTGCCTCTAACCCTCTAACCTGCCTCTAACCTGCCTCCCTCTAACCTGCCTACGATGTCTTCTCTCTCCCCCTGATAGACAACACTAACCTGCCTCTAACCCTCTAACCTGCCTCTAACCCTCTAACCTGCCTCTAACCCTCTAACCTGCCTCTAACCCTCTAACCTGCCTACGATGTCTTCTCTCTCCCCCTGGTAGACAACACTACATTTACATTTAAGTCATTTAGCAGACGCTCTTATCCAGAGCGACTTACAAATTGGTGCATTCACCTTATGACATCCAGTGGAACAGTCACTTTACAATAGTGCATCTAAATCTTAAAGGGGGGGGGTGAGAGGGATTACTTATCCTATCCTAGGTATTCCTTAAAGAGGTGGGGTTTCAGGTGTCTCCGGAAGGTGGTGATTGACTACGCTGTCCTGGCGTCGTGAGGGATTTTGTTCCACCATTGGGGGGCCAGAGCAGCAAACAGTTTTGACTGGGCTGAGCGGGAACTGTACTTCCTCAGTGGTAGGGAGGCGAGCAGGCCAGAGGTGGATGAACGCAGTGCCCTTGTTTGGGTGTAGGCCCAGGTCAGAGCCTGGAGGTACTGAGGTGCCGTTCCCCTCACAGCTCCGTAGGCAAGCACCATGGTCTTGTAGCGGATGCGAGCTTCAACTGGAAGCCAGTGGAGAGAGCGGAGGAGCGGGGTGACGTGAGAGAACATGGGAAGGTTGAACACCAGACGGCTGCGGCGTTCTGGATGAGTTGTAGGGGTTTAATGGCACAGGCAGGGAGCCCAGCCAACAGCGAGTTGCAGTAATCCAGACGGGAGATGACAAGTGCCTGGATTAGGACCTGCGCCGCTTCCTGTGTGAGGCAGGGTCGTACTCTGCGGATGTTGTAGAGCATGAACCTACAGGAACGGGCCACCGCCTTGACACTAACCTGCATCTAACCCTCTAACCTGCCTCTAACCCTCTAACCTGCATCTAACCCTCTAACCTGCCTCTAACCCTCTAACCTGCCTCTAACCCTCTAACCTGCCTACGATGTCTTCTCTCTCCCCCTGGTAGACAACACTAACCTGCCTCTAACACTCTAACCTGCCTCTAACACTCTAACCTGCCTCTAACACATTAACCTGCCTACGATGTCTTCTCTGTCCCCCTGGTAGACACTTCAGCCTGTCTCTACAACCTCTGGCAATGCTCTTAGGCAAAGGCTTCAAGGGAGAAGAGTGGTTCAGGTGAAAGGACACTGAGGTACGTGGCTGTCTGACACTCTCCACTACTGCCTGGATGGCTGAGTGTGCACAAAGTGATGTTCTAAGTGAGTGGTATCTATCTCATTACTCCAAACTTTCACAGCAATCTGTACAGTTCTTTCTCCCAGGGGAGATGAGAGACAGAGAGACAGAGAGAGAGATCTTTGCTCAGGTTGACAAACGAGGAAGTGGATCGTGAGGCCGAGGAGAGGATTGATTCCTGCAATAATGCATCAGCTGCTGTGCCTGTCTGTCTGGGGGTGGAGGAGGGTGACAATGTTATCATTTTCTGTAAACAAGGGAATTGATGCAGCTAGATCACTTTGGTTGCATCCCAAATAGCACCCTATTCCCTATATAGTGCACTACTTTAGACAAGGGTCCATTAGGGCTCTGTAACGAATAGTGTTCCATCTTGGGACGAGGGCTTTGTCTCTCCAGAGTGAAATCCATTACAGAGGAGGAGGAGTCATCTCGTTAGAACAACACTCTCCTGGTTCAGATGGATGTATCACCCGGGGGAATGTTCAACTATGTATGAAACTCAATTCCTCTTCTATTTTTTTGTTGATATCTTCCGCTACCCAGGAAGCCACACCTCTGGGGATTTATTCACGTCGTCTGCTTGAACAGGAACACGACCGGAGGAAATGTTATTGTCTGGAGAATCACCTAGTTTTCTCTTCCGACAATACAGCCCCACACTTCTCATAATCTCTCTCTCCCTCTCTCTCTCTCTCTCTCTCTCTCTCTCTCTCTCTCTCTCTCTCTCTCTCTCTCACAAACACCTTGTTCATCGTTCTCTGAAGATAGATGTAAGAACAAGCAACATCAGAATGAACCATAACAATAAATGTATTGTAACATGGTGTTGTACCCATGGGCCATTAGGTAGGCCTTTCTAACCCTGTTCCTGTGGGCCTTAGGGCAGGCCTTTCTAACCCTGTTCCTGTGGGCCATTAGGCAGGCCTCTCTAACCCTGTTCCTGTGGGCCATAGGGCAGGCCTTTCTAACCCTGATCCTGTGGGCCATAGACAAGGCCTTTCTAACCCTGTTCCTGTGGGCCATAGGGCAGGCCTTTCTAACCCTGTTCCTGTGGGCCGTAGGGCAGGCCTTTCTAACCCTGTTCCCATGGGTCATAGGGCAGGCTGTTCTAACCCTGTACCCGTGGGCCATAGGGCAGGCTGTTCTAACCCTGTTCCTGTGGGCCATAGTGCAGGCCTTTCTAACCCTGTTCCTGTGGGCCTTAGGGCAGGCTGTTCTAACCCTGTTCCCGTGGGTCTTAGGGCAGGCTGTTCTAACCCTGTTCCCGTGGGTCTTAGGGCAGGCCTTTCTAACCCTGTTCCTGTGGGCCATAGGGCAGGCTGTTCTAACCCTGTTCCCGTGGGTCTTAGGGCAGGCTGTTCTAACCCTGTTCCCGTGGGTCTTAGGGCAGGCCTTTCTAACCCTGTTCCCGTGGGTCTTAGGGCAGGCTGTTCTAACCCTGTTCCCGTGGGTCTTAGGGCAGGCCTTTCTAACCCTGTTCCCGTGGGTCTTAGGGCAGGCTGTTCTAACCCTGTTCCCGTGGGTTTTAGGGCAGGCCTTTCTAACCCTGTTCCTGTGGGCCTTAGGGCAGGCTGTTCTAACCCTGTTCCCGTGGGTCTTAGGGCAGGCTGTTCTAACCCTGTTCCTGTGGGTCTTAGGGCAGGCTGTTCTAACCCTGTTCCTGTGGGTCTTAGGGCAGGCTGTTCTAACCCTGTTCCTGTGGGTCTTAGGGCAGGCTGTTCTAACCCTGTTCCTGTGGGTCTTAGGGCAGGCTGTTCTAACCCTGTTCCTGTGGGTCTTAGGGCAGGCTGTTCTAACCCTGTTCCTGTGGGACTTAGGGCAGGCTGTTCTAACCCTGTTCCTGTGGGACTTAGGGCAGGCTGTTCTAACCCTGTTCCCGTGGGTCTTAGGGCAGGCTGTTCTAACCCTGTTCCTGTGGGTCTTAGGGCAGGCTGTTCTAACCCTGTTCCTGTGGGTCTTAGGGCAGGCTGTTCTAACCCTGTTCCTGTGGGCCTTAGGGCAGGCTGTTCTAACCCTGTTCCCGTGGGTCTTAGGGCAGGCCTTTCTAACCCTGTTCCCGTGGGTCTTAGGGCAGGCCTTTCTAACCCTGTTCCTGTGGGTCTTAGGACAGGCCTTTCTAACCCTGTTCCTGTGGGCCATAGGGCAGGCCTTTCTAACCCTGTTCCTGTGGGCCGTAGGGCAGGCCTTTCTAACCCTGTTCCTGTGGGCCATAGGGCAGGCCTTTCTAACCCTGTTCCTGTGGGCCGTAGGGCAGGCCTTTCTAACCCTGTTCCTGTGGGCCTGTGGGTAGGGCAGGCCTTTCTAACCCTGTTCCTGTGGGCCATTAGGGCAGGCCTTTCTAAGGCCTTTCTAACCCTGTTCCTGTGGGCCATAGGGCAGGCCTTTCTAACCCTGTTCCTTGGGCCTAACCCTGTTCCTGTGGGCCATTAGGCAGGCCTTTCTAACCCTGTTCCTGTGGGCCATTAGGCAGGCCTTTCTAACCCTGTTCCTGTGGGCCATTAGGCAGGCCTTTCTAACCCTGTTCCGTGGGCCATAGGGCAGGCCTTTCTAACCCTGTTCCTGTGGGCCTTAGGGAGGCCTTTCTAACCCTGTTCCTGTGGGTCATAGGCAGGCCTTTCTAACCCTGTTCCTGTGGGCCATAGGGCAGGCCTTTCTAACCCTGTTCCTGTGGGCCTTAGGGAGGCCTTTCTAACCCTGTTCCTGTGGGCCGTAGTCTAGGCTGTTCTAACCCTGTTCCTGTGGGTCATAGGGCAGGCTGTTCTAACCCTGTTCCTGGAGAGAACAATCCTGTAGGTTTATGCACCAGTTGTTGTAACTAACCTGATTCAGCTAATTATTAGAGTTGTTCGAGAATAGGTTGGGACTGAAAACCTACAGGACGGTAGCTCTCCAGGAACATGGTTGGAGGCCCTGCCAAAGCTATTACAACTCTGTCATATTGGCCATGTTTGGAGAGCCCTGCCAAAGCTATACAACTCTGTCATATTGGCCATGGTTGGAGAGCCCTGCCAAAGCTATACAACTCTGTCATATTGGCCATGTTTGGAGAGCCCTGCCAAAGCTATACAACTCTGTCATATTGGCCATGTTTGGAGAGCCCTGCCAAAGCTATACAACTCTGTCATATTGGCCATGGTTGGAGAGCCCTGCCAAAGCTATACAACTCTGTCATATTGGCCATGGTTGGAGAGCCCTGCCAAAGCTATACAACTCTGTCATATTGGCCATGGTTGTACCATGGCCATTGAAATAACACAATGTCAGCTCCATCCATGATATCTTTCCGCACCTCATGTAGGCTGCTAGTCTCCTGGTCTCTAACCCATCTGCTGTATATAATGTAGGCTGCTAGTCTCCTGGTCTCTAACCCATCTGCTGTATATAATGTAGGCTGCTAGTCTCCTGGTCTCTAACCCATCTGCTGTATAGCATGTAGACTGCTAGTCTCCTGTCTCTATCCCATCTGCTGTATAGCATGTAGACGACTAGTCTCCTGTCTCTATCCCATCTGCTGTATAGCATGTAGACGACTAGTCTCCTGTCTCTAATCCATCTGCTGTATATCATGTAGACTGCTAGTCTCCTGTCTCTAACCCATCTGCTGTATAGCATGTATACTGCTAGTCTCCTGTCTCTAACCCATCTGCTGTATAGCATGTAGACTGCTAGTCTCCTGTCTCTAACCCATCAGCTGTATAGCATGTAGACGACTAGTCTCCTGTCTCTAACCCATCTGCTGTATAGCATGTAGACTGCTAGTCTCCTGTCTCTAACCCATCTGCTGTATATCATGTAGACTGCTAGTCTCCTGTCTCTAACCCATCTGCTGTATAGCATGTAGACTGCTAGTCTCTAACCCATCTGCTGTATAGCATGTAGACTGCTAGTCTCCTGTCTCTAACCCATCTGCTGTATATCATGTAGACTGCTAGTCTCCTGTCTCTAACCCATCTGCTGTATAGCATGTAGACTGCTAGTCTCTAACCCATCTGCTGTATAGCATGTAGACTGCTAGTCTCCTGTCTCTAACCCATCTGCTGTATATCATGTAGACTGCTAGTCTCCTGTCTCTAATCCATCTGCTGTACAGCATGTAGACTGCTAGTCTCCTGTCTCTAATCCATCTGCTGTATAGCATGTAGACTGTTAGTCTCCTGTCTCTAATCCATCTGCTGTATAGCATGTAGACTGCTAGTCTCCTGTCTCTAATCCATCTGCTGTATAGCATGTAGACTGTTAGTCTCCTGTCTCTAATCCATCTGCTGTATAGCATGTAGACTGCTAGTCTCCTGTCTCTAATCCATCTGCTGTATATCATGTAGACTGCTAGTCTCCTGTCTCTAACCCATCTGCTGTATAGCATGTAGACTGCTAGTCTCTAACCCATCTGCTGTATAGCATGTAGACTGCTAGTCTCCTGTCTCTAACCCATCTGCTGTATATCATGTAGACTGCTAGTCTCCTGTCTCTAACCCATCTGCTGTATAGCATGTAGACTGCTAGTCTCTAACCCATCTGCTGTATAGCATGTAGACTGCTAGTCTCTAACCCATCTGCTGTATAGCATGTAGACTGCTAGTCTCTAACCCATCTGCTGTATAGCATGTAGACTGCTAGTCTCTAACCCATCTGCTGTATAGCATGTAGACTGCTAGTCTCTAACCCATCTGCTGTATAGCATGTAGACTGCTAGTCTCTAACCCATCTGCTGTATAGCATGTAGACTGCTAGTCTCCTGTCTCTAACCCATCTGCTGTATATCATGTAGACTGCTAGTCTCTAACCCATCTGCTGTATAGCATGTAGACTGCTAGTCTCTAACCCATCTGCTGTATAGCATGTAGACTGCTAGTCTCCTGTCTCTAACCCATCTGCTGTATATCATGTAGACTGCTAGTATCTAACCCATCTGCTGTATAGCATGTAGACTGCTAGTCTCTAACCCATCTGCTGTATAGCATGTAGACTGCTAGTCTCTAACCCATCTGCTGTATAGCATGTAGACTGCTAGTCTCTAACCCATCTGCTGTATAGCATGTAGACTGCTAGTCTCTAACCCATCTGCTGTATAGCATGTAGACTGCTAGTCTCTAACCCATCTGCTGTATAGCATGTAGACTGCTAGTCTCTAACCCATCTGCTGTATAGCATGTAGACTGCTAGTCTCCTGTCTCTAACCCATCTGCTGTATATCATGTAGACTGCTAGTCTCTAACCCATCTGCTGTATAGCATGTAGACTGCTAGTCTCTAACCCATCTGCTGTATAGCATGTAGACTGCTAGTCTCCTGTCTCTAACCCATCTGCTGTATATCATGTAGACTGCTAGTATCTAACCCATCTGCTGTATAGCATGTAGACTGCTAGTCTCTAACCCATCTGCTGTATAGCATGTAGACTGCTAGTCTCTAATCCATCTGCTGTATATCATGTAGACTCCTAGTCTCCTGTCTCTAACCCATCTGCTGTATATCATGTAGACTGCTAGTCTCTAACCCATCTGCTGTATCGCATGTAGACTGCTAGTCTCTAATCCATCTGCTGTATAGCATGTAGACTGCTAGTCTCCTGTCTCTAACCCATCTGCTGTATATCATGTAGACTGCTAGTCTCCTGTCTCTAACCCATCTGCTGTATAGCATGTAGACTGCTAGTCTCTAACCCATCTGCTGTATATCATGTAGACTGCTAGTCTCTAACCCATCTGCTGTATAGCATGTAGACTGCTAGTCTCTAACCCATCTGCTGTATAGCATGTAGACTGCTAGTCTCTAATCCATCTGCTGTATAGCATGTAGACTGCTAGTCTCCTGTCTCTAACCCATCTGCTGTATATCATGTAGACTGCTAGTCTCTAAACCATCTGCTGTATCGCATGTAGACTGCTAGTCTCTAATCCATCTGCTGTATAGCATGTAGACTGCTAGTCTCTAACCCATCTGCTGTATAGCATGTAGACTGCTAGTCTCTAACCCATCTGCTGTATAGCATGTAGACTGCTAGTCTCCTGTCTCTAACCCATCTGCTGTATAGCATGTAGACTGCTAGTCTCCTGTCTCTAACCCATCTGCTGTACAGCATGTAGACTGCTAGTCTCCTGTCTCTAACCCATCTTCTGACACCTTGTCATGTTCAGCCCCAGTTCATTGACTGTGTGTGTCACTCCTATCTCTGTCCCCCTGCTACAACCAGCGCACATCGCCAATAATGAGGGAGAGAGAGAGTTCCTAGACCGCATCCCAACGGGCACCCTATTGCCTTATATCGTGCACTATAGTACCAAGCCCCTGGTTAAAAGTAGTGCACTATATAGGAAATAGGCCGCAATTTGGGACACAAACCCTGTCTCTACATCAGTGACATCCAGAGACCATGTTATCAGTGTATGATTACACAAACAGACCCGGGACATCAAATGCCTCATTTTACAGTACATACGCTCGCTGTCTCATCATGTCATCCTGTTACGCCTCTTTTGAGGGAGGGATTGAAGCTTGCTGTTTAAATTAGGAGGTGTGCAGAGCAGAGCTGCTACACAGAGGTTTTGTGTCCAAAATGGCACCCTATTCCCTATATAGTGCACTACGTTTGCCCTGAGCCCTATGGGTCCTGGTCACAAATAGTGCACCACATAAGGAATAGGATGCCATTTGGGACACAGACCTAATTAAAATGCATGGTATTGATGTGAGGAAGGCAGGATGCTGTGGAGACAGGGAGCTCTGAGGAGTCTCTCCTTGATCTATCTCCTGATGCTACATGTACATTGCAGTGTGTTTGGTCCCACGCTCCAGAGGATCATACAGTCTCATTATTACATCTGTCCAGTCGCCCTGGTTGATTTAAAGACCATATGACGGACAGCGGGAGGGCAGCTCTGACGTTGGTTCGTCTGATAGAAAGATAAAACAGAGATACTACAAGACTCCCTCTCCTCTTCTCTCCTTCCTTCTCCTCCCTTCTTCTCTCCTCTCCTTCTACTTTCTTCTTCTTCCTTCTTCTTTTCTCTCCTCTCCTCCTTACTTCTCCTCCCTTCTCCTCTCCTCTTATCACCTTCCTTCTACTTCCTTCTTCTTCCTTCTTCTTCTTTTTTCTCCTCTCCTCCTTACTTCTCTTCTTCTCCTCTCCTCTTCTCTCCTACATTTACATTTACATTTAAGTCATTTAGCAGACGCTCTTATCCAGAGCGACTTACAAATTGGTGCATTCACCTTATGACATCCAGTGGAACAGTCACTTTACAATAGTGCATCTAAATCTTAAAGGGGGGGGGGTGAGAGGGATTACTTATCCTATCCTAGGTATTCCTTAGAGAGGTGGGGTTTCAGGTGTCTCCGGAAGGTGGTGATTGACTCTGCTGTCCTGGCGTCGTGAGGGATTTTGTTCCACCATTGGGGGGCCAGAGCAGCAAACAGTTTTGACTGGGCTGAGCGGGAGCTGTACTTCCTCAGTGGTAGGGAGGCGAGCAGGCCAGAGGTGGATGAACGCAGTGCCCTTGTTTGGGTGTAGGGGCTGATCAGAGCCTGGAGGTACTGAGGTGCCGTTCCCCTCACAGCTCCGTAGGCAAGCACCATGGTCTTGTAGCGGATGCGAGCTTCAACTGGAAGCAAGTGGAGAGAACGGAGGAGCGGGGTGACGTGAGAGAACTTGGGAAGGTTGAACACCAGACGGGCTGCGGCGTTCTGGATGAGTTGAAGGGGTTTAATGGCACAGGCAGGGAGCCCAGCCAACAGCGAGTTGCAGTAATCCAGACGGGAGATGACAAGTGCCTGGATTAGGACCTGCACCGCTTCCTGTGTGAGGCAGGGTCGTACTCTGCGGATGTTGTAGAGCATGAACCTACAGGAACGGGCCACCGCCTTGATGTTAGCTGAGAACGACAGGGTGTTGTCCAGGATCACGCCAAGGTTCTTGGCGCTCTGGGAGGAGGACACAATGGAGTTGTCAACCGTGATGGCGAGATCATGGAACGGGCAGTCCTTCCCCGGGAGGAAGAGCAGCTCCGTCTTGCCGAGGTTCAGCTTGAGGTGGTGATCCGTCATCCACACTGATATGTCTGCCAGACATGCAGAGATGCGATTCGCCACCTGGTCATCAGAAGGGGAAAGGAGAAGATTAATTGTGTGTCGTCTGCATAGCAATGATAAGAGAGACCATGTGAGGTTATGACAGAGCCAAGTGACTTGGTGTATAGTGAGAATAGGAGAGGGCCAAGAACAGAGCCCTGGGGGACACCAGTGGTGAGAGCGCGTGGTGAGGAGACAGATTCTCGCCACGCCACCTGGTAGGAGCGACCTGTCAGGTAGGACGCAATCCAAGCGTGGGCCGCGCCGGAGATGCCCAACTCGGAGAGGGTGGAGAGGAGGATCTGATGGTTCACAGTATCGAAGGCAGCCGATAGATCTAGAAGGATGAGAGCAGAGGAGAGAGAGTTAGCTTTAGCAGTGCGGAGCGCCTCCGTGATACAGAGGAGAGCAGTCTCAGTTGAATGACTAGTCTTGAAACCTGACTGATTTGGATCAAGAAGGTCATTCAGAGAGAGATAGCGGGAGAGCTGGCCAAGGACGGCACGTTCAAGAGTTTTGGAGAGAAAAGAAAGAAGGGATACTGGTCTGTAATTGTTGACATCGGAGGGATCGAGTGTAGGTTTTTCAGAAGGGGTGCAACTCTCGCTCTCTTGAAGACGGAAGGGACGTAGCCAGCGGTCAGGGATGAGTTGATGAGCGGGGTGAGGTAAGGGAGAAGGTCTCCGGAAATGGTCTGGAGAAGAGAGGAGGGATAGGGTCAAGCGGGCAGGTTGTTGGGCGGCCGGCCGTCACAAGACGCGAGATTTCATCTGAGAGAGAGGGAGAAAGAGGTCAGAGCACAGGGTAGGGCAGTGTGAGCAGAACCAGTGGTGTTGTTTGACTTAGCAAACGAGGATCGGATGTCGTCGACCTTCTTTTCAAAATGGTTGACGAAGTCATCTGCAGAGAGGGAGGAGGGGGGAGGGGAGGAGGATTCAGGAGGGAGGAGAAGGTGGCAAAGAGCTTCCTAGGGTTAGAGGCAGATGCTTGGAATTTAGCGTGGTAGAAAGTGGCTTTAGCAGCAGAGACAGAGGAGGAAAATGTAGAGAGGAGGGAGTGAAAGGATGCCAGGTCCGCAGGGAGGCGAGTTTTCCTCCATTTCCGCTCGGCTGCCCGGAGCCCTGTTCTGTGAGCTCGCAATGAGTCATCGAGCCACGGAGCGGGAGGGGAGGACCGAGCCGGCCTGGAGGATAGGGGACATAGAGAGTCAAAGGATGCAGAGAGGGAGGAGAGGAGGGTTGAGGAGGCAGAATCAGGAGATGGGTTGGAGAAGGTTTGAGCAGAGGGAAGAGATTATAGGATGGAAGAGGAGAGAGTAGCGGGGGAGAGAGAGCGAAGGTTGGGACGGCGCGATACCATCCGAGTAGGGGCAGTGTGGGAGGTGTTGGATGAGAGCGAGAGGGAAAAGGATACAAGGTAGTGGTCGGAGACTTGGAGGGGAGTAGGGGAGTCTTGGAGGGGAGTCTCCTCTTCTCTCCTTCTCACCTTCCTTCTACCTCCTTCTTCTTCCTTCTTCTTTTCTCTCCTCTCCTCCTTACTTCTTCTCCTCTCCTCTTCTCTCCTCTTCTCTCCTTCTCTCCTTCGCTTCTCACCTTTTCTTCTACTTCCTTCTTCTTCCTTCTTCTTTTCTCTCCTCTCCTCCTCACTTCTCCTCCCTTCTCCTCTCCTCTCCTCTTCTCTCCTTCTCTCCTTCGCTTCTCACCTTTTCTTCTACTTCCTTCTTCTTCCTTCTTCTTTTCTCTCCTCTCCTCCTCACTTCTCCTCCCTTCTCCTCTCCTCTCCTCTTCTCTCCTTCGCTTCTCACCTTTTCTTCTTCTTCCTTCTTCTTTTCTCTCCTCTCCTCCTTACTTCTCCTCTCATGTCCTCTCCTCTCAATGCACATGCAGACAGACAGGCAGGCACACACAGACAGACAGGCAGGCACACACAGACAGACAGACAGACAGACAGACAGACAGACAGACAGACAGACAGACAGACAGACAGACAGACAGACAGACAGACAGACAGACAGACAGACAGACAGACAGACAGACAGACAGACAGACAGACAGACAGACAGACAGACAGGCAGGCCTGTCAGACAGAAGGAAGGCTGAGAGAGACAGGTACAGACAGACAGACGGGTACAGACAGACAGACGGGTACAGACAGACAGACAGAAAAGTACAGCGAGACGGGTACAACACACAAAGACAGACAGACAAACAGACAGGTACAGACAGACAGGTACAGACAAACAAAAAGACAGACACAACAGACAGAGACAGACAGACAGACAGACAGACAGACAGGTGCAGCCAGACAGGTACAGACAAACAAACAGACAGGTACAACAGTCTAGAGAGACAGACAGCTACAACATACAGCATATTGGTTAAAAAAAAGCTTGCCAGTAAAACACCTTCCTCTCTGGTTCATTATGTCTCCAACTGTGTTGTAGTGATTACATTTACGCCTCCCTTTGACATCTGCTAGTCACCAGGCAGGAAAAGGCAGTTTGCATCTCAAATGGTACCCTATTCCCTCTGTAGTGCACTACTTTAGACCAGGGTCCATTGGGCTAATCCCTCTATAGTGCACTACTTTAGACCAGGGTCCATTGGGCTAATCCTCTGTAGTGCACTACTTTAGACCAGGGTCCATTGGGCTATTCCCTCTGTAGTGCACTACTTTAGACCAGGGTCCATTGGGCTAATCCCTCTGTAGTGCACTACTTTAGACCAGGGTCCATTGGGCTAATCCCTCTGTAGTGCACTACATTAGACCAGGGTCCATTGGGCTAATCCCTCTGTAGTGCACTACATTAGACCAGGGTCCATTGGGCTAATCCTCTGTAGTGCACTACATTAGACCAGGGCCCATTGGGCTAATCCTCTGTAGTGCACTACATTAGACCAGATTCCATTGGGCTAATCCCTCTGTAGTGCACTACTTTAGACCAGGGCCCATTGGGCTAATCCCTCTGTAGTGCACTACTTTAGACCAGGGTCCATTGGGCTAATAAAGCACCATTTGGGTAAACAACCAGAGACAGCAGAGTGAACCAAAACATCTTGGGCAGCAGGGTAGCCTAGTGGTTAGAGCATTGGACTAGCAACCGAAGGTTGCAAGTTCAAATCCCTGAGCTGACAAGTTGTTCTGCCCCTGAACAGGTAGTTATCCCACTGTTCCTAGGTCATCATTGAACATAAGAATTTGTTCTTAACTGACTTGCCTAGTTAAATAAAGGTAAAATAAAAAAATCTGGTTTCTGACTGGTTTTGTTGCTAGTAGGTCTGGTACTAGCACAGACAGGCTCACTCTAGCAGTACATCTGCCATTCTGCCCCTGAACAAGGCAGTTAATCCACTGTTCCCGGTAGGCTGTCATTGTAAATATGAACTTGTTCTGACTTGCCTAGTTGAATAAAAATAAATGTCATACTTCTATAATTTCATCATAGAGAATCTTATATTGATCACACCAGAGCGACATACATCTTAGTGTTGCTAATTCTATTGTATTATAGATACAGCCTCTAACACGGAGTACTATGCTCTCTGTTTACCAAACTAAAGGCAGGGTACCGTAGCCTGGTCACCTGGGAGCGGAGACCGCTAGCGGGGTTTGTGAATAGAACTCTAATGTTTTCGACTGCTAGCTGGGTTTGTGTACAGAGCTCTAATGTTCTCTACTGCTAGCTGGGTTTGTGTAAAGAGCTCTAATGCTCTCTACTGCTAGCTGGGTTTGTGTAAAGAGCTCTAATGCTCTCTACTGTTAGCTGGGTTTGTGTAAAGAGCTCTAATGCTCTCTACTGCTAGCTGGGTTTGTGTACAGAGCTCTAATGTTCTCTACTGCTAGCTGGGTTTGTGTACAGAGCTCTAATGCTCTCTACTGCTAGCTGCATTTGTGTTCAGAGCTCTAATGTTCTCTACTGCTAGCTGCATTTGTGTTCAGAGCTCTAATGTTCTCTACTGCTAGCTGGGTTTGTGTTCAGAGCTCTAATGCTCCCTACTGCTAGCTGGGTTTGTGTATAGAGCTCTGATGTTCTCGACTGCTAGCTGGGTTTGTGTATAGAGCTCAAATGTTCTCTACTGCTAGCTGGGGTTTGTGTTTAGAGATCTAATGTTCTCTACTGCTAGCTGGGGTTTGTGTACAGAGCTCTAATGTTCTCTACTGCTAGCTGGGTTTGTGTACAGAGCTCTAATGTTATCTACTGCTAGCTGGGTTTGTGTACAGAGCTCAAATGTTCTCTATTGCTAGCTGGGGTTTGTGTACAGAGCTCTAATGTTCTCTACTGCTGGAAAGACTACAGTTCTGTCTCTTTTGTCAGCCAGGAGCACACTTGTGTTTAGGACTAATGAAGACCCAGATGGCCTACTGTCATCAACATGAAATAACGTAGCCAATGAAACGTCCTGATAAACGTAGCTAGCGCCGAGCGTCTTCCAATGGGCAGCTCCTTGGACTGGAACAACTGGCCTCTCGGATTTAATTGTGAATAAATTACAGAAGATGAATGTTTAGATTTGAGTTGCTTAAAGATATTACTAGATGTTTTTTAGATACATTAGATCAGAACATGTATTTTTACTGATTCCAGTCTAATTGACTCCCCATGGATCATTCTGTCCAGCAGACAAACAGGACGTGAACAGCATCATACATGAATGGAAAAAGCCACAAAACGCCCAAATAGACACATAGACCACCACATACTGCCTAAAAGAGCATGACAATCCCAGTTAAATGGCTCCATGTGCTTTGAGCAGTGTATGTTGTGTTTGAGCAGTGTATATTGTATGTTGTGTTTGAGCAGTGTATATTGTATGTTGTGTTTGAGCAGTGTATATTGTATGTTGTGTTTGAGCAGTGTATGTTGTGTTTGAGCAGTGTATGTTGTGTTTGAGTAGTGTATATTGTATATTGTGTTTGAGCAGTGTATGTTGTATATTGTGTTTGAGCAGTGTATATTGTATGTTGTGTTTGAGCAGTGTATATTGTATGTTGTGTTTGAGCAGTGTATATTGTATGTTGTGTTTGCAGTGTATAGTGTATGTTGTGTTTGAGCAGTGTATATTGTATGTTGTGTTTGAGCAGTGTATATTGTGTTTGAGCAGTGTATGTTGTGTTTGAGCAGTGTATATTGTATGTTGTGTTTGAGCAGTGTATATTGTATGTTGTGTTTGAGCAGTGTATGTTGTGTTTTGTATGTTGTGTTTGAGCAGTGTATATTGTATGTTGTGTTTGAGCAGTGTATATTGTATGTTGTGTTTGAGCAGTGTATATTGTATGTTGTGTTTGAGCAGTGTATATTGTATGTTGTGTTTGAGCAGTGTATATTGTATGTTGTGTTTGAGCAGTGTATATTGTATGTTGTGTTTGAGCAGTGTATATTGTATGTTGTGTGTTTGAGCAGTGTATATTGTGTTTGTTGTGTTTGAGCAGTGTATATTGTATGTTGTGTTTGAGCAGTGTATATGTTTGTATGTTGTGTTTGAGCAGTGTATATTGTATGTTGTGTTTGAGCAGTGTATATTGTATGTTGTGTTTGAGCAGTGTATATTGTATGTTGTGTTTGAGCAGTGTATGTTGTATGTTGTGTTTGAGCAGTGTATGTTGTATGTTGTGTTTGAGCAGTGTATATTGTATGTTGTGTTTGAGCAGTGTATATTGTATGTTGTGTTTGAGCAGTGTATATTGTGTTTTGTATGTTGTGTTTGAGCAGTGTATGTTGTGTTTGAGCATTGTATGTTGTGTTTGAGCAGTGTATATTGTATGTTGTGTTTGAGCAGTGTATATTGTATGTTGTGTTTGAGCAGTGTATGTTGTGTTTGAGCAGTGTATGTTGTGTTTGAGCAGTGTATATTGTATGTTGTGTTTGAGCAGTGTATATTGTATGTTGTGTTTGAGCAGTGTATGTTGTGTTTGTTGTATGTTGTGTTTGAGCAGTGTATATGTTGTGTTTGAGCAGTGTATGTTGTGTTTGAGCAGTGTATATTGTATGTTGTGTTTGAGCAGTGTATATTGTATGTTGTGTTTGAGCAGTGTATTGTTGTGTGTTTGAGCAGTGTATATTGTATGTTGTGTTTGAGCAGTGTATATTGTATGTATGTGTGTTTGAGCAGTGTATATGTTGTGTTTATATTGTATGTTGTGTTTGAGCAGTGTATATTGTATGTTGTGTTTGAGCAGTGTATGTTGTGTTTGAGCAGTGTATATTGTATGTTGTGTTTGAGCAGTGTATTGTATGTTGTGTTTGCAGTGTATATTGTGTGTTTGAGCAGTGTATATTGTATGTTGTGTTTGAGCAGTGTATATTGTATGTTGTGTTTGAGCAGTGTATATGTTGTGTTTGAGCAGTGTATGTATGTTGTGTTTGAGCAGTGTATATTGTATGTTGTGTTTGAGCAGTGTATATTGTATGTTGTGTTTGAGCAGTGTATATTGTTGTTGTGTTTGAGCAGTGTATATTGTATGTTGTGTTTGAGCAGTGTATATTGTATGTTGTGTTTGAGCAGTGTATATTGTATGTATGTTGTGTTTGTTTGAGCAGTGTATATTGTATGTTGTGTTTGAGCAGTGTATATTGTATGTTGTGTTTGAGCAGTGTAGTGTATATTGTATGTTGTGTTTGAGCAGTGTATATTGTATGTTGTGTTTGAGCAGTGTATATTGTATGTTGTGTTTGAGCAGTGTATATTGTATGTTTGTGTATATTGTATGTTTGAGCAGTGTATATTGTATGTTGTGTTTTTATTGTATGTTGTGTTTGAGCAGTGTATATTGTATGTTGTGTTTGAGCAGTGTATATTGTATGTTGTGTTTGAGCAGTGTATATTGTATGTTGTGTTTGAGCAGTGTATGTTGTATGTTGTGTTTGAGCAGTGTATGTTGTGTTTGAGCAGTGTATGTATGTTGTGTTTGAGCAGTGTATGTTGTGTTTATGTTGTTGTGTTTGAGCAGTGTATATTGTATGTTGTGTTTGAGCAGTGTATATTGTATGTTGTGTTTGATGTTGTTGTTTGAGCAGTGTATGTTGTGTTTGAGCAGTGTATATTGTATGTTGTGTTTGTTGTATGTTGTGTTTGAGCAGTGTATATTGTATGTTGTGTTTGAGCAGTGTATATTGTATGTTGTGTTGTGTTTGTATGTTGTGTTTGAGCAGTGTATATTGTATGTTGTGTTTGAGCAGTGTATATTGTATGTTGTGTTTGAGCAGTGTATGTATGTTGTGTTTGAGCAGTGTATGTTGTGTTTGAGCAGTGTTGTGTTTGAGCAGTGTATATTGTATGTTGTGTTTGAGCAGTGTATATTGTATGTTGTGTTTGAGCAGTGTATATTGTATGTTGTGTTTGAGCAGTGTATATTGTATGTTGTGTTTGAGCAGTGTATATTGTATGTTTGTAGTGTTGTGTGTTTGAGCAGTGTTTGAGCATATGTTGTGTTTGAGCAGTGTATGTTTGTGTTTGAGCAGTGTATATTGTATGTTGTGTTTGAGCAGTGTATGTTGTGTTTGTTGTGTTTGAGCAGTGTATGTTGTGTTGTTTGAGCAGTGTGTATGTTGTGTTTGAGCAGTGTATATTGTATGTTGTGTTTGAGCAGTGTATATTGTATATTGTTTGAGCAGTGTTGTGTTTGAGCAGTGTATATTGTATGTTGTGTTTGAGCAGTGTATATTGTATGTTGTGTTTGAGCAGTGTATATTGTATGTGTGTTTGTGTATGTTGTGTTTGTAGTGTATATTGTATGTTGAGCAGTGTATATTGTATGTTGTGTTTGAGCAGTGTATATTGTATGTTGTGTTTGAGCAGTGTATATTGTATGTTGTGTTTGAGCAGTGTATATTGTATGTTGTGTTTGAGCAGTGTATATTGTATGTTGTGTTTTGAGCAGTGTATATTGTATGTTGTGTTTGAGCAGTGTATGTTGTATATTGTTGTGTTTGAGCAGTGTATATTGTATGTTGTGTTTGAGCAGTGTATATTGTATGTTGTGTTTGAGCAGTGTATATTGTATGTTGTGTTTGAGCAGTGTATATTTGTAGCAGTTATGTTTGAGCAGTGTATGTTGTGTTTGAGCAGTGTATGTTGTGTTTGAGCATATGTTGTGTTTTGTATGTTGTGTTTGAGCAGTGTATATTGTATGTTGTGTTTGAGCAGTGTATGTTGTATGTTGTGTTTAGTGTATGTTGTATGTTGTGTTTGAGCAGTGTATGTGTTTTGTATGTTGTGTTTGAGCAGTGTAGTGTATGTTGTGTTTGAGCAGTGTATATTGTATGTTGTGTTTGAGCAGTGTATGTTGTGTTTGAGCAGTGTATGTTGTGTTTGAGCAGTGTATGTTGTGTTTGAGCAGTGTATATTGTATGTTGTGTTTGAGCAGTGTATATTGTATGTTGTGTTTGAGCAGTGTATATTGTATGTTGTGTTTGAGCAGTGTATATTGTATGTTGTGTTTTGTATGTTGTGTTTGAGCAGTGTATTGTATGTTGTGTTTGAGCAGTGTATGTTGTGTTTGAGCAGTGTATATTGTATGTTGTGTTTGAGCAGTGTATGTTGTGTTTTGTATGTTGTGTTTGAGCAGTGTATATTGTATGTTGTGTTTGAGCAGTGTATGTTGTGTTTGATTGTATGTTGTGTTTGAGCAGTGTATGTTGTGTTTGAGCAGTGTATATTGTATGTTGTGTTTGAGCAGTGTATGTTGTGTTTGAGCATGTTGTATATTGTATTGTTTGAGCAGTGTATATTGTATGTTGTGTTTTGTATGTTGTGTTTGAGCAGTGTTTAGTGTATATTGTATGTTGTGTTTGAGCAGTGTATGTTGTGTTTGAGCAGTGTATGTTTTGTATGTTGTGTTTGAGCATGTGTGTATGTTGTGTTTTGTATGTTGTGTTTGAGCAGTGTATGTTGTATTGTATGTTGTGTTTGAGCAGTGTAGTGTTGTGTTTGAGCAGTGTATGTTGTGTATGTTGTGTTTGAGCAGTGTATATATTGTATGTTGTGTTTGAGCAGTGTATATTGTATGTTGTGTTTGAGCAGTGTATATTGTATGTTGTATATTGTATGTTGTGTTTGAGCAGTGTATGTTGTGTTTGAGCAGTGTATATTGTATGTTGTGTTTGAGCAGTGTATATTGTATGTTGTGTTTGAGCAGTGTATGTTGTATGTTGTATGTTGTGTTTGAGCAGTGTATATTGTGTTTGAGCAGTGTATGTTGTGTTTGAGCAGTGTATATTGTATGTTGTGTTTGAGCAGTGTATATTGTATGTTGTGTTTGAGCAGTGTATATTGTATGTTGTGTTTGAGCAGTGTATGTTGTATGTTTGTTTGAGTTTGAGCAGTGTATATTGTATGTTGTGTTTGAGCAGTGTATGTTGTGTTTGAGCAGTGTATGTTGTGTTTGAGCAGTGTATGTGTGTTTATGTTGTGTTTGAGCATATTGTATGTTGTGTTTGAGCAGTGTATGTTGTGTTTGAGCAGTGTATGTTGTATGTTGTGTTTGAGCAGTGTATATTGTATGTTGTGTTTGAGCAGTGTATGTTGTATGTTGTGTTTGAGCAGTGTATATTGTATGTTGTGTTTGAGCAGTGTATGTTGTGTTTGAGCAGTGTATGTTGTGTTTGAGCAGTGTATATTGTATGTTGTGTTTGAGCAGTGTATATTGTATGTTGTGTTTAGTGTATGTTGTGTTTTGTATGTTGTGTTTGAGCAGTGTATATTGTATGTTGTGTTTGAGCAGTGTATATTGTATGTTGTGTTTGAGCAGTGTATATTGTATGTTGTGTTTGAGCAGTGTATATTGTATGTTGTGTTTGAGCAGTGTATGTTGTATGTTGTGTTTGAGCAGTGTATGTTGTATGTTGTGTTTGAGCAGTGTATATTGTATGTTGTGTTTGAGCAGTGTATATGTATGTTGTGTTTGAGCAGTGTATGTTTGTATGTTGTGTTTGAGCAGTGTATATTGTATGTTGTGTTTGAGCAGTGTATATTGTATGTTTGAGCAGTGTATATTGTATGTTGTGTTTGAGCAGTGTATATTGTATGTTGTGTTTGAGCAGTGTATATTGTATGTTGTGTTTGAGCAGTGTATGTTGTATGTTGTGTTTGAGCAGTGTATATTGTATGTTGTGTTTGAGCAGTGTATGTTGTGTTTGAGCAGTGTATGTTGTGTTTGAGCAGTGTATATTGTATGTTGTGTATGTTGTGTTTGAGCAGTGTATATTGTATGTTGTGTTTTGAGCAGTGTATGTTTGAGCAGTGTATTTGTATGTTGTGTTTGAGCAGTGTATATTGTGAGCAGTGTATGTTGTGTTTGAGCAGTGTATATTGTGTATGTGTTTGAGCAGTGTATGTTTTGTATGTTGTGTTTGAGCAGTGTATGTTTGTATGTTGTGTTTGAGCAGTGTAGTTGTATGTTGTGTTTGAGCAGTGTAGTGTATGTTGTGTTTGAGCAGTGTATATTGTATGTTGTGTTTGAGCAGTGTATGTTTGTTTGAGCAGTGTATGTTGTGTTTGAGCAGTGTATATTGTATGTTGTGTTTGAGCAGTGTATATTGTATGTTGTGTTTGAGCAGTGTATGTTGTATGTTGTGTTTGAGCAGTGTATATGTTGTGTTTGAGCAGTTGTATGTTGTATGTTGTGTTTGAGCATGTTGTGTGTATATTGTATGTTGTGTTTGAGCAGTGTATGTTGTATGTTGTGTTTGAGCATATTGTATGTTGTGTTTGAGCAGTGTATATTGTATGTTGTGTTTGAGCAGTGTATATTGTATGTTGTGTTTGAGCAGTGTATGTTGTATGTTGTGTTTGAGCAGTGTATGTTGTATGTTGTGTTTTGTATGTTGTGTTTGAGCAGTGTATGTTGTGTAGTGTTGTGTTGTGTTTGAGCAGTGTATATTGTGTTGTGTTTGAGCAGTGTATGTTTGAGCAGTGTTTGTATTGTATGTTGTGTTTGAGCAGTGTATGTTGTGTTTATGTTGTGTTTGAGCAGTGTATATTGTATGTTGTGTTTGAGCAGTTGTATGTTGTGTTTGAGCAGTGTATGTTGTATGTTGTGTTTGAGCAGTGTATATTGTATGTTGTGTTTGAGCAGTGTATGTTGTGTTTGAGCAGTGTATTGTGTTTGAGCAGTGTATATGTTGTGTTTGAGCAGTGTTGTTGTATGTTGTGTTTGAGCAGTGTATGTTTGTTTGAGCAGTATATTGTATGTTGTGTTTGAGCAGTGTAGTTGTATGTTGAGCAGTGTTGTGTATGTTGTGTTTGAGCAGTGTATATGTATGTGTGTTTGAGCAGTGTATGTTGTATGTTGTGTTTGATGTTGTGTTTGAGCAGTGTATGTTGTGTTTGAGCAGTGTGTATGTTGTGTTTATGTTGTGTTTGAGCAGTGTATGTTTGAGCAGTGTTTGAGCAGTGTATGTTGTATGTTTGAGCAGTGTATATTGTATTGTGTGTTTGAGCAGTGTATATTGTATGTTGTGTTTGAGCAGTGTATGTATGTTGTGTTTGAGCAGTGTATATTGTATGTTGTGTTTTGCAGTGTATTGTAGTGTATGTTGTGTTTGAGCAGTGTGTATGTTGTGTTGTGTGTTTGTGTTTATGTTGTGTTTGAGCAGTGTATATTGTATGTTGTGTTTGAGCAGTGTATGTTGTGTTTGAGCAGTGTATGTTGTATGTTGTGTTTGAGCAGTGTATGTTGTGTTTGAGCAGTGTATTGTATGTTGTGTTTGAGCAGTGTATATTGTGTTGTGTTTGAGCAGTGTATATTGTATGTTGTGTTTGAGCAGTGTATATTGTATGTTTGTGTTTGAGCAGTGTATGTTGTGTTTGAGCAGTGTATATTGTATGTTGTGTTTGAGCAGTGTATGTTGTGTTTGTATGTTGTGTTTGAGCAGTGTATGTTGTATGTTGTGTTTGAGCAGTGTATGTTTTGTGTAGTGTATGTTGTGTTTGAGCAGTGTATATGTTGTGTTTGAGCAGTGTGTATGTTGTGTTTGAGCAGTGTATATTGTATGTTGTGTTTGAGCAGTGTATATTGTATGTTGTGTTGAGTGCAGTGTATGTATGTTGTGTTTGAGCATATTGTATGTTGTGTTTGAGCAGTGTATGTTGTGTTTGAGCAGTGTATATTGTATGTTGTGTTTGAGCAGTGTATGTTGTGTTTGAGCAGTGTATGTTGTGTTTGAGCAGTGTATGTTGTGTTTGAGCAGTGTATGTTGTATGTTGTGTTTGAGCAGTGTATATTGTATGTTGTGTTTGAGCAGTGTATGTTGTATGTTGTGTTTGAGCAGTGTATGTTGTGTTTGAGCAGTGTATATTGTATGTTGTGTTTGAGCAGTGTATATTGTATGTTGTGTTTGAGCAGTGTATATTGTATGTTGTGTTTTGTGTATGTTGTGTTTGAGCAGTGTATATTGTATGTTGTGTTTGAGCAGTGTATATTGTATGTTGTGTTTGAGCAGTGTATGTTGTGTTTGAGCAGTGTATATTGTATGTTGTGTTTGAGCAGTGTATGTTGTATGTTGTGTTTGAGCAGTGTATGTTGTGTTTGAGCAGTGTATATTGTATGTTGTGTTTGAGCAGTGTATGTTGTGTTTGAGCAGTGTATGTTGTGTTTTGTATGTTGTGTTTGAGCAGTGTATATTGTATGTTGTGTTTGAGCAGTGTATGTTGTGTTTGAGCAGTGTATGTTGTGTTTGAGCAGTGTATATTGTATGTTGTGTTTGAGCAGTGTATATTGTATGTTGTGTTTGAGCAGTGTATATTGTATGTTGTGTTTGAGCAGTGTATGTTGTGTTTTGTATGTTGTGTTTGAGCATTGTATGTTGTGTTTGAGCAGTGTATATTGTATGTTGTGTTTGAGCAGTGTATTGTATGTTGTGTTTGAGCAGTGTATGTTGTGTTTGAGCAGTGTATATTGTATGTTGTGTTTGAGCAGTGTTTGAGCATATTGTATGTTGTGTTTGAGCAGTGTATGTTGTGTTTGAGCAGTGTATGTTGTATTTGAGCAGTGTATATTGTATGTTGTGTTTGAGCAGTGTATGTTGTGTTTGAGCAGTGTATATTGTATGTTGTGTTTGAGCAGTGTTTGAGCATGTTGTGTTTGAGCAGTGTATGTTGTGTTTGAGCAGTGTATATTGTATGTTGTGTTTGAGCAGTGTATATTGTATGTTGTGTTTATGTTGTATGTTGTGTTTGAGCAGTGTATATTGTATGTTGTGTTTGAGCAGTGTATATTGTATGTTGTGTTTGAGCAGTGTATGTTGTATGTTGTGTTTGAGCAGTGTATATTGTATGTTGTGTTTGAGCAGTGTATGTTGTGTTTGAGCAGTGTATGTTGTGTTTGAGCAGTGTATATTGTATGTTGTGTTTGAGCAGTGTAGCAGTGTATATTGTATGTTGTGTTTGAGCAGTGTATATTGTATGTTGTGTTTGAGCAGTGTATGTTGTGTTTTGTATATTGTATGTTGTGTTTGAGCAGTGTATGTTGTATGTTGTATGTATGTTGTGTTTGAGCAGTGTATGTTGTATGTTGTGTTTGAGCAGTGTATATTGTATGTTGTGTTTGAGCAGTGTATGTTGTGTTTGAGCAGTGTATGTTGTGTTTGAGCAGTGTATGTTGTGTTTGAGCAGTGTATATTGTATGTTGTGTTTGAGCAGTGTATGTTGTGTTTGAGCAGTGTATATTGTATGTTGTGTTTGAGCAGTGTATGTTGTGTTTGAGTTGTGTTTGTTTGAGCAGTGTATGTTGTGTTTGAGCAGTGTATATTGTGTTTGAGCAGTGTATATTGTATGTTGTGTTTGAGCAGTGTATATATGTTGTGTTTGAGCAGTGTATGTTGTGTTTGAGCAGTGTATGTTGTGTTTGAGCAGTGTATATTGTATGTTGTGTAGTTGAGCAGTGTATATTGTATGTTGTGTTTGAGCAGTGTATGTTTTAGTGTATGTTTGTTTGAGCAGTGTTATGTATTGTGTTTGAGCAGTGTATGTTGTGTTTGAGCAGTGTATATTGTGTATGTTGTTGTGTTTGAGCAGTGTATGTATGTTGTGTTTGAGCAGTGTATGTTGTGTTTGAGCAGTGTATGTTGTGTTTGAGCAGTGTATATTGTATGTTGTGTTTGAGCAGTGTATGTTGTGTTTGAGCAGTGTATATTGTGTTTGAGTAGTGTATATTGAACCGGGCAGGGAAGGAAGCCACAGGGCTATGATGGACCAGATCATGATGGACCAGACCACGATGGACCAGACCACGATGGACCAGACCACGATGGACCAGACCACGATGGACCAGACCACGATGGACCAGATCACGATGGACCAGACCACGATGGACCAGACCACGATGGACCAGATCACGATGGACCAGATCACGATGGACCAGACCACGATGGACCAGACCACGATGGACCAGACCACGATGGACCAGACCACGATGGACCAGACCACGATGGACCAGACCACGATGGACCAGACCACGATGGACCAGACCACGATGGACCAGATCACGATGGACCAGACCACGATGGACCAGACCACGATGGACCAGATCACGATGGACCAGACCACGATGGACCAGACCACGATGGACCAGATCACGATGGACCAGACCACGATGGACCAGACCACGATGGACCAGACCACGATGGACGAGGCAAATCAAATTGTATTGGTCACTTACCCGTATTTAGCAGATGTTATTGCAGGTGTAGAGAAATGCTTGTGTTTCTAGCTCCAACAGAGCAGTAATATCTAACGAGTAGTATCTAACAATTACACAACATATATACAATACACACAAGTCATAGTAAAAGAATGGAATTAAAAAATATATAAATATATGAACGAGCAATGTCAGAGCGGCATAGACTAAGATACCACAGCAGACCTGGGTTCAAATACTATTAGAAATCTTTCAAATACTTTGAGCATTTGCTTTAGCCTGCCTGGAGTGCCATATGGGCGGAGTATGCCTTTAAGTGACTATTCTATTGGTTAAATGATGCCAGGCAAGCTCAATCAGCACAGAAAAAGTATGGGAAATTATTTCGAATAGTGTTTGAACCCAAGTTCTGTTCTGTTCCTCCATGGCCCCAGTCCAAAGTCTCTCCTAAAACAGACAGACACTCCAGAAATTGATTACCGCCTCTCTGATTGCAGTTCTCTCTCTCAAATCTAAATTGCGACTCAGACACGAATCCAGACCATATTCCTGGAGTACACTAAATCACTCTCACACGCTCCCCCTCCTCACCCTACTCTCTCTCCTCTCCCCTCCCTTCTCAACCTCTCCACTCCACTGCCACATAAAAACACCCAAAAGAGGAGCTGAATGGAGAACGATGTTGCTCTGCTCCTCATGTATCCTTGTAATCGAAGCCAGGAACATTTATGTCTGCCTCTCTCATCTCACTCTCACTCTGAATGTCTCTCTTTGTGTATCTCTCTCTCTCCTCTCTGTCTCTGCTCTCCCTCTTGCTCTCTCTCTCATCTCTCTGTCTCTCTATCTGTCTCGCTCCCTTTCTATCTCAGTCTCTCTCTCTGTCGCTCATCTCCGTCTCAACCTCTTTCTCTCCCCCTCTCTCTCTCTCCTTCGTCGTTCTTCCACACAGTGTTAGACAGACAGACAGACAGACAGACAGACAGACAGACAGACAGACAGACAGACAGACAGACAGACAGACAGACAGACAGACAGACAGACAGACAGACAGACAGACAGACAGACAGACAGACAGACAGACAGACAGACAGACAGACAGACAGACAGACAGACAGACAGACAGACAGACAGACAGACAGACAGACGAGGGAGCGGGTTCTGCACGTAACGCCTGCTCAATGTCCGCATCCAGCTCCCACACGACCGGCGCTACCAGGCACCCACCTTGCCTGACGAGGATTCAGTCTCCTAGCTGCCCGGAGGTACCCCAGGTTGCATCCAGATGAGAAAAGGGTCTCGTCTACAAAGGATTGGAGGACTGATGGAGCATTCATCAACCCGTACGGCATGACGAGGAACTCATAATGCCCTGAGGTGGTACTGAACCCAGTCTTCCACTCGTCCCCCTCCCGGATACGCACCAGGTTGTAAGCGCTCCTGAGATCCAGTTTAGTGAAGAAGTGCGCCCCATGCATTGACTCAATCGCCGTGGCGATGAGAGGTAGCGGGTAGCTGTACCTCACCGTTATTTGATTGAGACCTCCTTTAGTCAATGCACGGGCGCAGACCTCCATCCTTCTCCTCCACGAAAAAGAAACTTGAGGAGGCAGGTGAAATGGAGGGCCGAATGTACCCCTGACGCAGAGATTCAGAGACATATGTCTCCATAGGTTACAGACCAATGGGTGTTGTTACAGACCAAGGGGTGTTGTTACAGACCAAGGGGTGTTGTTACAGACCAAGGGGCTTGTTACAGACCAAGGGATGTTGTTACAGACCAAGGGGCTTGTTACAGACCAAGGGGTGTTGTTACAGACCAAGGGGGCGCTGTTAGAGACCAAGGAGCTTGTTACAGACCAAGGGGTGTTGTTACAGACCAAGGGGTGTTGTTACAGACCAAGGGGCTTGTTTCAGACCAAGGGGCTTGTTACAGACCAAGGGGCTTGTTACAGACCAAGGGGTGTTGTTACAGACCAAGGGGCTTGTTACAGACCAAGGGGCTTGTTACAGACCAAGGGGTGTTGTTACAGACCAAGGGGCTTGTTACAGACCAAGGGGTGTTGTTACAGACCAATGGGTGTTGTTACAGACCAAGGGGCTTGTTACAGACCAAGGGGTGTTGTTACAGACCAAGGGGCTTGTTACAGACCAAGGGGCTTGTTACAGACCAAGGGGTGGTGTTAGAGACCAAGGGGCTTGTTACAGACCATGAGGCTTGTTACAGACCATGGGGCTTGTTACAGACCAAGGGGTGTTGTTACAGAACAATGGGTGTTGTTACAGACCAAGGGGCTTGTTACAGACCAAGGGGTGTTGTTACAGACCGATGGGCATGTTACAGACCAAGGGGCGGTGTTAGAGACCAAGGGGCTTGGTTACAGACCAAGGGGGTGTTAGAGACCAAGGGCTTGTTACAGACCAAGGGGCTTGTTACAGACCAAGGGGTGTTGTTACAGACCAAGGGGTGTTGTTACAGACCAAGGGGTGTACAGACCAAGGGTGTTGTTACAGACCAAGGGTTACAGACCAAGGGGCTTGTTACAGACCAAGGGGCTTGTTACAGACCTTGTTACAGACCAAGGGGTGTTGTTACAGACCAAGGTGTGTTGTTACAGACCAAGGGGGTGTTACAGACCAAGGGGTGTTGTTACAGACCAAGGGGTGTTGTTACAGACCAAGGGGTGTCGTTACAGACCAAGGGGTGTTGTTACAGACCAGGGGCTTGTTACAGACCAAGGGGTGTTGTTACAGACCAAGGGGTGTTGTTACAGACCAAGGGGTGTTGTTACAGACCAAGGGGTGTTGTTACAGGGGTGTTGTTACAGACCAAGGGGTGTTGTTACAGACCAAGGGGTGTTGTTACAGACCAAGCAGAACAACATAAACCTTGAAGTTGGAGGGTTTTCAAATCTCCCTCTGGTGGCCATGTTGACCTAGTTAAGAAATACAATTGGATGGTGTCTCTACTGTTTATGATCTCTGGTTTATTCATTAGTTGTTACAGGACATACTAAGGACTTGTGTTAGCCAGGCGGCTAATTGTCAGATGTTTCCCAATGAGAAAAGCTAACCGCTAGCATTTTTAGGCCAAAAGGTTTAACCTCACGTTTAAACAAGAGTTCGTAAGTATGGACCCACAATGTTGAAGATACATTTTAAATTAAATCTCTCTGCAATATTTTAATTAGGTTTATGGTCATATTTGCCCATTGCAAATTATTTTGCACCATGGAAATAATGATCTAAATCTGCGTCTCTACAGAGACACACCAGGGCTCGCAGGCTACCCATGGCATAACCATGTTCTTCATGAAACAGTTTGTAAAATACATTTTATCTCAATGAGAATAACCCAGGGGTTGACCTCTAACCCAGTGATTGAACTCTAACCCAGGGGTTCCCAAACGTTTTTGGCCCATGACCCCATTTTGATATCTGAACATTCTTGCGACTTCAACCTTGTGAAAAACAATATGTAATTAACAGCCACTGGTTACTTTTTACATTGGAGCTTTGGCAGTCAATTGAAAAATATTTTAACAGTATTTCTGATTGTCTTCTCTACTCACTATGATATACTTTAAATGTGGAGCTATGACAGTCAACTGCAAATGAGTCTGACATAATGTATCTTATCTCACCACCACTAATGAGATGGGTGTGGCTTGATGCATGTCGTGTCAGAGCTTCTCAAAGTCAGGGGGCGTGGCTTCTCAAAGTCAGGGGGCGTGGTGACAGTGCGCATCTCATCTCTGCTGTCACATCCAACCTGGATGGATATTTGATTTTAATGCAGACGAGAACACTGAGTCCAGCTGGAGAAGGGTACCATGAGTTTTATGGTGCTTTGAAGACAACTTCATGTCACATCAACAGCATCCTCCTGGATACCCCTAGACCCACTCCAATTCGCATACCACCCCAACAGATCCACAGATGATGCCATCTCAATCGCACTCCACACTGCCATTTACCACCTGGACAAAAGTACCACTTATGTGGGAATGCTATTCATTGACTACAGCTCAGCGTTCAACACCATAGTGCCCACAAAGCTCATCACTAAGCTAAGGACCCTGGGACTGAACACCTCCCTCTGCAACTGGATCCTGGACTACCTGACGAGTCACCCCCAGGTGGTAAGGGTAGGCAACAACACATCTGCTACGCTGATCCTCAGCGCTGGGGCCCCTCAGGGGTGTGTGCTTAATCCCCTCCTGTACTCCCTGTTCATCCATGACTGCGTGGCCAAACATGACTCCAACACCATCATTAAGTTTGCTGATGACACAACAGTGGTAGGCCTGATCACCGACAACGGCAAGACAGCCTATAGGGAGGAGGTCAGAGACCAGGCAGTGTGGTGCCAAGACATCAACCTCTCCTTCAATGTGAGCAAGACCAAGGAGCTGATTGTGGACTACAGTAAAGGCAGGCTGAACAGGCCCCCATTAACATCGACGGGGCTGTAGTTGAGCGGATCACCAACGAATGATCATGGCCCAAGACAGTCATGAAGAGGGCACGACAGAACCTTTTACCCCTCAGGAGACTGGGTCCCCAGATCATCTAAAAGTTCTACAGCTGCACCATCGAGAGCATCCTGACCGGTTGCATCATCGCCTGGTATGGTAACTGTTTGCCATCTCATCGTAAGGCGCTACAGAGGGTAGTAATATCACTGGGGCCAAGCTTCCTGCCATCCAGGTCCAAAATACTGTCAGAGGAAAGCCCAAAAAATTGTCAAAGACTCTAGTCCCCCAAGTTATAGACTGTTTTCTCTGCTACCGCACGGCAAGCGGTACCGGAGCTTCAAGTCTAGGACCAAAAGGCTCCTTAACAGCTTCTACCTCCAAGCCATAAGACTGCTGAACAATTGGATTTGATTCCATTTTTGGAAGTCAGAGCCCTTGAAAGAGGCCCGAGTTCCCTAGTTGGAATTCCTAGGTGGATTACTGTTCAAAACGTCGGAGCAAATTTTTTTCAAAGTTTCCAGTTGTCCTGAACTCACTAAAGTCGGAAGTCGGAGATATCAGACTTTCAATTCCGAGTTCCCAGTTGTTTTGAATGCTGCATTAGTGCTCAGAAGGAGATGGCAGAGTATTCCCTTTGAGTCAGAAACAAAAACTCCTCCGTAGTGACCCGTGAATGAGTTGTCGGCAGAATTTGGTCAAATGACAGCTCGATCAGCTATTCGATTTTACCGGCATGTCAACTGAGCCAGGATCACAGTCAAACGGATTGGGAAGTAGGTCCCAAAGAGCTCTTCCAAACGTGGGAGGTGAGCAGTCATCCCTCGTGTTGGACAATTACTATTGCTGTTTTCTGTTAGAAACATGCACAGCTGAGGGAAGGGGGCGGGGTTCGCTTTGAAACACTCTCTCCAATAAGAATTGTTTCCTCTGAATCCACTGATTCAGTCACTCACCTGTAGAATGCTTTTGTATTCAGCACGCTTGCATTCAGTTCGTTCAGTTTCCCAAATATGTCTGTTATATAGGCAAGGAGACACATTTTCTTTTTATTACACAGAAAGTCAAACAAATCTGTGTTTTTACATTCATTTTGAATGAGAACAGTTCCTCTCTTAACGTGAAAAATCTTTCCAAGACTCGACAACCACCAAGCCTCCCCCTCAAGACAACCACCAAGCCTAGCCCCTCGACAACCACCAAGCCTCCCCTCGACAACCACCAAGCCTCCCACTCGACAACCACCAAGCCTCCCCTCCACAACCACCAAGACAACCACCAAGACTCCCCCTCGACAACCACCAAGACTCCCCCTCGACAACCACCAAGCCTCTGTGTGAAATAGAACATTGTTGTGCTCTGATCCCACGTCTCCACATAGTTCTGTGAACAGGCGTGTGCACAGTGGATGTGGTTTACAATGGAAGCTACCTGCTGCAGTATACATCTCACAGTTCTGTGAACAGGCGTGTGCACAGTGGATGTGGTTTACAATGGAAGCTACCTGCTGCAGTATATCTCACAGTTCTGTGAACAGGCGTGTGCACAGTGGATGTGGTTTACAATGGAAGCTACCTGCTGCAGTATATCTCACAGTTCTGTGAACAGGCGTGTGCACAGTGGATGTGGTTTGCAATGGAAGCTACCTGCTGCAGTATATCTCACAGTTCTGTGAACAGGCGTGTGCACAGTGGATGTGGTTTACAATGGAAGCTACCTGCTGCAGTATATCTCACAGTTCTGTGAACAGGCGTGTGCACAGTGGATGTGGTTTACAATGGAAGCCACCTGCTGCAGTATATCTCACAGTTCTGTGAACAGGCGTGTGCACAGTGGATGTGGTTTACAATGGAAGCCACCTGCTGCAGTATATCTCACAGTTCTGTGAACAGGCGTGTGCACAGTGGATGTGGTTTACAATGGAAGCCACCTGCTGCAGTATATCTCACAGTTCTGTGAACAGGCGTGTGCACAGTGGGTGTGGTTTACAATGGAAGCTACCTGCTGCAGTATATCTCACAGTTCTGTGAACAGGCGTGTGCACAGTGGATGTGGTTTACAATGGAAGCTACCTGCTGCAGTATATCTCACAGTTCTCTGAACAGGCGTGTGCACAGTGGATGTGGTTTACAATGGAAGCCACCTGCTGCAGTATATCTCACAGTTCTGTGAACAGGCGTGTGCACAGTGGATGTGGTTTACAATGGAAGCTACCTGCTGCAGTATATCTCACAGTTCTGTGAACAGGCGTGTGCACAGTGGATGTGGTTTACAATGGAAGCTACCTGCTGCAGTATATCTCACAGTTCTGTGAACAGGCGTGTGCACAGTGGATGTGGTTTACAATGGAAGCCACCTGCTGCAGTATATCTCACAGTTCTGTGCTCAGCTCTTTTGCTGCCAGTTGCTCTCTGCACATACAATGTGTCTATATGGCAGAGGCAGACACATTAATAACTAGAGTGCAGAGGCCTGCCCACCGTCCCACCATAGACGGAACCCCATCTGTATAAAAGCCCTCCATTCGATCCTATGGAGACTGTTTTTCGTCAATATAGCCAATCATCACACTGAACATCCCCTGTGCTGTTTCATGCTCGGGAATCGTGACACAGAACAATACGTCCTCGTGAATAGTATCTTAATAGTATCTTAATAGTATCTTAATAGTATCTTAATAGTATCTTAATAGTATCTTAATGTCCATTAAGAGAGTATAAGCTGGGGAGTTTTTGAGTTTATTCCTCTTGATTGCTAGCAGCATAAATTCTTTGTTCAACATTGCTATCTGACAAAGGTGTTGATGTGAGTTTCTGTGCTGGTGCCTGTGCCTCTGCCTCCTCCCCACATTGTTTTCACCATATCAATTGCGGCCGGTAATATCAAAGTCTCTGCAACAGTGTGTGGTTTCATAGTGTAGTGGGCTTAGCTATTCGCAGTGGGAATGATTCATGTGCAACGGTACAGTGCAGCATTTTCCTATAATCTAAGGGCGCTCTCTGGTTGAATTTTATATTTGAATAGTCATTTATATTTTTAATGTTAACCACATTGCAATGATTTTGAGATACAAAGACGATATTATAATATGTATGTTGTTTTTCAGGAAATTCTCCCGCAAACCCATTTTCATATCAGGCTAACCCACATGGGGTCACGACCCCCAGATTGGGAACCACCGGAATAACCTGAAACAATTTATGTATTTTTCAAGTTTAATAATATAGATTAATGCTGAGTCGGAGATGAACCAAGCAGTACTGCATGTCCTGTGTGTCTGCAGGGAGAGAATATTAGAATCAACCTAAAAGATGTAGAACCTTCAAACCACAAAGTTCACCCTTGTTTTTATGTGTGGTATTCTGCTAACTCTACTCTGACACTTCCAGCCTTCAGCAATTCAGATGAATAGATATGATCAGCGAGAGAGAGAGAGGTGTCAAAATCACTCATAAAAGATCACTGGCTTGTATGTTGGGACCTAACAGAAGCAGAAACAGCAGTGTGCATTACCAGGCAGACAGACTTCTCAGAGTAGAATGGCTTGGGTCATGAAGCTCGGCATTCTACTGGCTGTTCTGATCAGAACCGTCCTTACAGACCAGGACATCAAGAAAGAAGGGGAATACCTTAACTTGTTAAACATGTATGTTTGTCGTGACTACTGTTTGATGTTCAAATCCTCAGCTGGAGAGAGCCTGCTGCTGTGGAACACTTCAAACCCACTTGAGAATTCCACCCTGGCTGCTGAGTTTAGGGATCGACTGGTACTGGAGAAATCACTTCTCTATGTCAACAGTCTCACTCAGTCAGACTCTGGACGGTACAGGATGGAGTGTTGGACAGATGGCAGGGTGTCATGCCGGGACAGCATGGACCTCCTAGTCTGCAGTGGATCAAATGAAGAAATGATTCTGCATGTTCATTTAGGAGAGACAGTAAAGCTGCAGTGTGAGGGTACAAGGAGTGGTGCCAACATGACAGTCAGATGGTTCAGGGGGAGAGACTCTAGACTGGACGGTAGAGAGCAGTTGGTTGAGAAAAGCTTCTCTCTCCTCATCAACGTTACTATGGAGGATCTGAAGTCATATTACATGTGCATGATACTGGAGGGACAGCTTTGTGTTTCCAGACATCTCTTTGATACAAGGCGAAAGAGACAGTATGTTGTTCTCTCAGTAGGAGACGAGGCTGTACTGCCCTGCTTTAACCATGATGACCCCAATGGGACAGAGACGGCGTGGTTAACCAGCCGCTTTGGATCCATCAGCTGGGTCCCCAGTCATCTCACTAGCGGAGGGAAGCAGATGTACCTGACAGATGGAAGAACGTCAGGGAACTTCTCCCTGGTCATTCCATCACTGATGCTCAACCACTCAGGGTGGTATGAGTGCTCCGGTAAACCCCCCAAAAAGGCTGAATACATAAAAGAATATGCTCTCCTGGTGTGCCCCAAGGCTGAGCCTCTCACCGTGTTTTTCTCAGAGGGAGAGGAGGTTGTTCTCGGCTGTAACTATAATCTCACTGAGTCTGACAGGGTGGTGTGGTACAGATGGACTGCTCAGGTGGCCGATGTCATTCTGGACACAAGATTACAACTAGCAAACTTGCCCCAAGACTTGGTTGGCCGAATGAATGCATCTCACCCTCCCTCCGTTCTGGTCCTCTCTAACCTCTCACTGGCGGACAGTGGGGAGTACTGGTGTGCTGTCTTCTATGAAGAGATGTGCGTCTCAGTAACTAAGACCCTCTTGCTGGTGTGGGACCCGTTTGGCATCAACTCCACGTTCTACAGAGTGTACTCTTCACTGATGGGCTGTGCTCTGCTGGGGATGGTCTGTGCTGTAATCACTGTGAACCTGAAGACCAGGAGAAGAAGAGATCAGATCTGGAGGACCTGGAGGACTGCAGCCCAGACACAGGGACAGCAGAGCAGCAGAGTGGAAGAGGAGAGAGAAGCAGAGTGAGGAAGAAAGAGGAGAGGGAAGAGAGAGGAGAGGGAAGAGAGAGGAGAGGGAAGAGAGAGGAGAGGGAAGAAAGAGGAGAGGGAGTAGAGAGGAGAGGGAGTAGAGAGGAGAGGGAGTAGAGAGGAGAGGGAGTAGAGAGGAGAGGGAGTAGAGAGGAGAGGGAGTAGAGAGGAAAGGGAGTAGAGAGGAGAGGGAGTAGAGAGGAAAGGGAGTAGAGAGGGGAGGGTAGAGAGGAAAGGGAGTAGAGAGGAGAGGGAAGAGAGACGAGAGGGAGTAGAGAGGAGAGGGAAGAGAGAGGAGAGGGAAGAGAGAGGAGAGGGAAGAGAGAGGAGAGGGAAGAGAGAGGATAGACAAGGGAAGTGAGTGAGGAGAGAGAGGAAACAGAGAAGACTAAAGAGGAGAGGGAAGAGACTGAAGAAGAAAGAGGAGGGTGTGGACAGAGCTGAGTAAAAAGGAAGATGGATGTGATTTTAAGGTTCTGAGGTGAAACTTTAGCAGTAAGGAAATGTCCACCTTGTAAGACCTGATGTATGTTACAAGAGAGGAAGAAACAACAAAAGAGTGATCAAATTAAGATCCTACATCTGTACTCTGGCACAAAGTACATTTCAGTAGAAACAGAAATACTTAGACTCAGCACAAATTGAACATTCTGCTGCCAGAATACACAATGTTAAATATAAGAGTTCTATGTTGAATTGATTGAGAAAATTTACTTCAATACTACATACAGATGTATGATCTTAATTTGATCACCCTGTTGCAGGATAACTTTTTGAGGGTTAAAAAGGCTTCTGAAGTTTGTAATTTCCACTCAGACTTCATACTCCCTTCTGAAAAACATATCAACCACTACAAAAACGTCCATTAATTACAATCCACATAATAATTCACATTTCCTGTTGCTGCAGGATTATTTTCCTACTGTAGCAAACTGGATCAAATTAAGATCCTACATCGGTACAGTCATTTGGAACTATCCTTCTGATGTAACCTTAAACCTAACCTTTCTTGATGTAACCTGATATAACGTTTAATGTCCAATGTTTGCTCTCTACATGAAGTGAATTGTAAATTGTGGTAGTAGCAGTAGTAGAATTAGTAGTAGTAGTAGTCAAAGTGGTTGAGTATTTACATGTTGGTTTGTTTATTACGGTATAGATCATGTCCTGCTTCTCTGCTTCTTTTCCTATTTCTACAAATAAAGAAACTTTAACTTGAAAAGCTTCTAACAGTAGATGACAATCTACTAGGAACAGTTCAATCAAAGCTAACAGATGTTTGACAGTCATATACATTACACTGAGTGGACAAAACATGAAGAAAATGTTTCTAAAATTAAGTTGCACCCTTCAAATCAAATCAAATTGTATTGGTCACACAGATATTTAGCAGATTTTATTGCGGGTGTAGCGAAATGCTAGCTACAACAGTGCAGTAATATCTAACAATTCACAACAATGCACACTAATCTAAAAGTAAAAGAATGGAAATAAGAAATATATAAATATTAGGACGATCAATGTCGGAGTGGCATTAACTAGAATACAGTAGAATACAGTATGTATATCTTGCATGAGTAAAACAGTATGTGAACATTATTAAAGTGACCAGTGTTCCATTATTAAAGTGACCAGTGTTCCATTATTAAAGTGACCAGTGTTCCCTTATTAAAGTGACGAGTGTTCCCTTATTAAATTGTGACCAGTGTTCCATTATTAAAGTGACCAGTGTTCCATTATTAAAGTGACCAGTGTTCCATTATTAAAGTGACCAGTGTTCCATTATTAAAGTGACCAGTGTTCCATTATTAAAGTGACCAGGGTTCCATCATTAAAGTGACCAGTGTTCCATTATTAAAGTGACCAGTGTTCCATTATTAAAGGGACCAGTGTTCCATTATTAAAGTGACCAGTGTTCCATTATTAAAGTGACCCGTGTTCCATTATTAAAGTGACCCGTGTTCCATTATTAAAGTGACCAGTGTTCCGTTATTAAAGTGACCAGTGTTCCGTTATTAAAGTGACCAGTGTTCCATTATTAAAGTGACCAGTGTTCCGTTATTAAAGTGACCAGTGATTCCATGTCTATGTACATTGGGTTGCGTAACCGGGTGGTAGTCAGCAAGTGATGGCTATTTAACAGTCTGATGGCCTTGAGAGAGAAGCTGTTTTTCAGTCTCTCAGTCCCAGCTTTGATGCACCCATACTGATCTCACCTTCTAGAATATAGTGGGGGGAACAGGCCGGGGCTCGGGTGGATGATGTCCTTAATTATCTTTTTGGCCTTCTTGTGACTTCCTGTGCCCCAGGTGATGCATTGGACAGACCGCACCAACCTCTGGAGAGCCCTGCGGTTGTGGGCGGTGTAGTTGGTTTACCAGGTGGTGATTCAGCCCGACAGGATGCTCTCAATGGTGCATCTGTAAAGGTTTGTGGGTCTTAGGGGCCTAGCTGAATTTCTTCAGCCTCCTGAGGTTGAAGAGGTGCTGTTCAGCCTTCTTCACCACATTGTCTGTGTGGATGGACCATTTCAGATTGTCAGTGATGTGTACACCGAGGAACTTGAAGCTTTTCACCTTCTCCACTGCGGTCCCGTCGATGTGGATGGAGGCGTGCTCCCTCTGCTGTCTCCTGAAGTCCACCATCAGCCCCATCGTTTTGTCTACATTGAGGGAGAGGTTATTTTCCTGACACCACTCCGCCAGGGCCTCACCTCCTCCATGTGGGCTCTCGTTGTTCTTGGTAATCAGGCCTACTACTGTTGTGTCGTCTGCAAACTTGATGATTGAGTTGGAGACATGCTCGGCCACGCAGTCATGGGTGAACAGGGAGTACAGGAGGGGGCTGAGCATGCACCCTTGTGGGGCCCCAGTGTTGAGGATCAGCGAAGTGGAGGTGTTGTTTCCTACCTCATACCTCCGCCTGTCAGGAAATCCAGGACCCAGTTGCACAGGGCGGAGTTCAGACCCAGGGCCCCGAGCTTAATGATGAGCTTGGAGGGTACTATGGTGTTGAAGGCTGAGCTGTAGTCAATGAACAGCAATCTTACAAAAGCATTCCTCTTGTCCAGATGGGTTAGGGCAGTGTGCGGTGTGATCTTACATAGGCATTCCTCTTGTCCAGATGGGTTAGGGCAGTGTGCAGTGCGGTGGTGATTGCACCGTCTGTGGCTCTATTGGGGCGATAAGCAAATTGAAGTGGGTCTAGGGTGACAGGTAAGGTAGAGGTGATATGATCCTTGACTTGTCTCTCAAAGCACTTCATGATGACAGACGTAAGTGCTTTGGCCCGATAGTCATTTAGTTCAGTTAGTTACCTTTGCTTTCTTGGGTCTCAGGATGGTAAGTTGGTGGTTGAAGATATCCCTCTAGTGGTGTGGGGGCTGTGCTTTGGCAAAGTGGGTGGGGTTATATCCTGTCCGGGGGTGTCCTCGGATGGGGCCACAGTGTCTCCTGACCCCTCCTGTCTCAGCCTCCGGTATTTATGCTGCAGTAGTTTATGTGTCGGGGGGCTAGGGTCAGTTTGTTATATCTGGAGTACTTCTCCTGTCCTATTCGGTGTCCTGTGTGAATTTAAGTGTGCTCTCTCTAATTCTCTCTTTCTCTGTTTCTTTCTCTCTCTCGGAGGACCTGAGCCCTAGGACCGTGCCTCAGGACTACCTGACATGATGACTCCTTGCTGTCCCCAGTCCACCTGGCCGTGCTGCTGCTCCAGTTTCAACTGTTCTGCCTTATTATTATTGGACCATGCTGGTCACTCATGAACATTTGAACATCTTGGCCATGTTCTGTTATAATCTCTACCCGGCACAGCCAGAAGAGGACTGGCCACCCCACATAGCCTGGTTCCTCTCTAGGTTTCTTCCTAGGTTTTGGCCTTTCTAGGGAGTTTTTCCTAGCCACCGTGCTTCTACACCTGCATTGCTTGCTGTTTGGGGTTTTAGGCTGGGTTTCTGTACAGCACTTTGAGATATCAGCTGATGTACCAAGGGCTATATAAAGACATTTGATTTGATTTGGGTACGGGAACAATGGTGGACATCTTGAAGCAAGTAGGGACAGCAGACTGGGAGAGGGAGAGATTGAATATGTCCATAAACACTCCAGCCCGCTGGTCTGTGCATGCTCTGTCATTTAAAATAGATACCTGTTTTTCATCGTCAACGTGTTTTTATCTGTGGTATTTGACCATCTCTGCTAGCTCTGATCTTACATGTCAATCCTCCAGCTACTCAGAGGAAACCACATCTCATCGTTACCAAAGTACTGCTAGGTGTTATCTAGCAGAGGAAACCAGATCTTATCATTACCAAAGTACTGCTAGGTGTTACCTAGCAGAGGAAACCAGATCTTATCATTACCAAAGTACTGCTAGGTGTTATCTAGCAGAGGAAACCAGATCTTATCATTACCAAAGTACTGCTAGGTGTTATGTAAGGATCTTTAAAGGAGCAAACTGTTTTGAACTATTAAATGCATGTTAAAAACCCATTGATTCTTGAAGAATGTAACCTATACATGCCTCGTAAGTTCAGCCCAACAGTCAGAACTCATAAGATGATGAGGTAGCCATGGTGAAGAGAGAGAATGTTACACCTGTCGGTCTATTATACCTGTCTGTCTGTTAAATCTGTCTGTCTGTTAAATCTGTCTGTCTGTTAAATCTGTCTGTCTGTTAAATCTGTCCGTCTGTTAAATCTGTCTGTCTGTTAAATCTGTCTGTCTGTTAAATCTGTCTGTCTGTTAAATCTGTCTGTCTGTTAAATCTGTCCGTCTGTTGTATCTGTCTGTTTGTTATACCTGTTATTCTCTCCTGCTGTCTAGACAACTGGACATTATTCCAGCTGGAAGACTTTTGTCTGGATTCCAAATGGCACTCTGTTCCCTTTATAGTGCTCTACTTCCCTATGGACCCTGGTCAAAAGGAGTGCGCTATACAGGGTATAGGGTGCCATTTGGGAGAAGACTATGTGTTTAATTAACCTCTGTCTTTCCATTCCATTGATTTCCATTATTACTCTTCTAATTATACAACTAACTGCTTTTTAAACACGGGGAGAAAAAATGACTTGAAATGCAACGATTAGAGCCCGTTGAGGGATATCATCAGATTTAGAGAATAACTATTAGAGCCCGTTGAGTGATATCATCAGATTTAGAGAATAACTATTAGAGCCCGTTGAGGGATATCATCAGATTTAGAGAATAACTATTAGAGCCCGTTGAGTGATATCATCAGATTTAGAGAATAACTATTAGAGCCCGTTTTGATATCATCAGATTTAGAGAATAACTATTAGAGCCCGTTGAGGGATATCATCAGATTTAGAGAATAACTATTAGAGCCCGTTGAGGGATATCATCAGATTTAGAGAATAACTATTAGAGCCCGTTGAGGGATATCATCAGATTTAGAGAATAACTATTAGAGCCCGTTGAGGGATATCATCAGATTTAGAGAATAACTATTAGAGCCCGTTGAGGGATATCATCAGATTTAGAGAATAACTATTAGAGCCCGTTGAGGGATATCATCAGATTTAGAGAATAACTATTAGAGCCCGTTGAGGGATATCATCAGATTTAGAGAATAACTATTAGAGCCCGTTGAGGGATATCATCAGATTTAGAGAATAACTATTAGAGCCCGTTGAGGGATATCATCAGATTTAGAGAATAACTATTAGAGCCCGTTGAGGGATATCATCAGATTTAGAGAATAACTATTTTAGAGCCCGTTGAGGGATATCATCAGATTTAGAGAATAACTATTAGAGCCCGTTGAGGGATATCATCAGATTTAGAGAATAACTATTAGAGCCCGTTGAGGGATATCATCAGATTTAGAGAATAACTATTAGAGCCCGTTGAGGGATATCATCAGATTTAGAGAATAACTATTAGAGCCCGTTGAGGGATATCATCAGATTTAGAGAATAACTATTAGAGCCCGTTGAGGATATCATCAGATTTAGAGAATAACTATTAGAGCCCGTTGAGGGATATCATCAGATTTAGAGAATAACTATTAGAGCCCGTTGAGGGATATCATCAGATTTAGAGAATAACTATTAGAGCCCGTTGAGGGATATCGTTGAGGGATATCAGATTTAGAGAATAACT